>NC_056733.1:1380512408-1380709939 GCF_019279795.1 Protopterus annectens
AAAATCCATGCTGATGCAAAAAAATGCTGCTCAATTAAGATTTTAAATGAATTAGAGCAATATCTAAAAATTGCCCCTGATTTTGGGACTAGGTCCCTCATTTCTTTTGAGTTTGGTCAGAATTTTTGAGCAAAGAAGTTGAGAGGAAATGTTAAAACAACAATACACTTTATAGATAATGGGATTAAAAGCATTCATTCACCATCTCATACTCTGTATCCAGTTCAAGCAGAATACAAGTGCAAAGGCTCATATGTGCAAGTAGAAAAAGAACTAGTCATTGTACAGATGCAGAATACAAACAATGCACCTGTTTTTCTTAAGCAGAAAAAAACTATGCAGCGCTTAGAGTAAATGTAGTAATTTGTCAGTACAGAAATATAAAATGATACTATGGCTTGCCTGTGTTGTGTTTCATCAATTTACTTGTTTAATATTTTATTTTTGATAATCACTTAGATGAGATGAGATGAGGTGGTACAAAGACCCTTTTTCCATTACCAAATACTATTTATTTATTTGTTTGCTTGCTTTCTTAATTGTTTATCAATATATTTATTTCATTATTTATTTGAAATTTGTTAATAAGGTAGGTCCCCTGATCCCATAACCATTTTCTCTGAACACCTCTGGAGAACACAGGTCACAATGTGTGCTTCAGAGAGCCCACAAAAAGGGTGGAATATTCATTGTGAGTTGGTACTGTTTACCACTATTAACTGAGGATCAGGGTTAAACAAATGCACAAGTTTGAAAGTATGGGTGAAATTGAAGTATCCAACTTGTCTGAGCAAGAAATTCTTCAGGGTAGGTATGATACAAGATAGCACACAGCTTTGCAAGTAGACTGAATGTGATGAAGGGAAGTACTGGAACCATAGTAGGTGTAGGGGGGAGTAGCAAGTGAACAGCTTAGATTAAGCAGGAGGACCATCTGTCTGTAGAATGGCATGGATACTGGGGAAGTGTGTACTGGTCACCTTCTCAGTGAAGTCAGCAAATCAAGCTATAACAAAAATGGAATAGTGATAAGAGCTTTTAGCAGCTCCAAAAATGAATATTTATATCCTGTTTTATACAAAGCTGAACTTATCAATGTCTGTCTGGTTGAGATTAAAAACAATACAGTTACAATAATGGACCAAGTGGAAATGAATTACATTGGATCTCAAGTTTTACAAGGGAGGTAAAGGAAGCTCTTGAGATGATGTCATAAGTCATAGCCTTGAATGAGTCTTTCACACAGAAGATAGTGGGCAGGATTCACAAAGGCTTGCACGGAGTGTAAGAGACGTGCAACACTCCATGCAAGCCTCGCGATCCAGGAACAGCCCTAAACTCTGTGTAAGAGACCAGCTAAAACGTCTCTTACACGGACTGGGCGTGGACATGCTAAATACCTCACTTGCAGCTGAAAGGTATGCAAATGAGGTATATTAGCGATCCACGAAGCAGAAACCAGTCCGTGTAAGAGACGTTTTAGCTGCAGAAATGTACTCAGTTGACAACTGAGTACGGTTCTGCAAATTCCACAACGGATCCATGTCAGCTCCAAAAAAAGGGTACATATGACTCAGGCAGCATGCCAATGGCCAAATATGTGGCCATTGGCAAGATAACCCGATGCAAAAATATTAAAAATATATATTTTTTTAAACCCAGCGCAGCCCCGTGCAAATGGGCTGCGCTGTATAAAACCATAAAAAAGAAGGTTATAAACCCACAAATGTGGGTTACATGCAATACATGGAATGACAATGCAGGGACCAGCAGACCCAAAACAACATGGCCACCATGTAGTGGTTGCTAAGGGGGGAAGCTGAGTCTAAGACATGTAACTAAGCATTAGTAGGCAATCTCATGTAAATGAGGGTTAGGATACTGAATCTCACAGTCACATAGCAAATGAGCACAGTCTGAGTAGTGTAAGAGATACATAAGAGGGAGGAATAGAGTAGGAGATAGGTGACATCACAGGGGGGAAGGGTAGAAAGAAATGCAGTTCATTGGAGGTCAGTGTAACATGACAGATGACAGACACACATCATGGAAAGAGGTGTGCCACTAGATAAGTCAGGGAAAGTCAAGAAATGGAAGGTGTACACTGTTACTTACACCAAAGTTTCTTGCTGGGCGTGCATGCGCATGTGTGCGCACCATGAAGCACGAGTAGGGCAGTGTGCGCGTGTGTAAGGCAGACTGAGCATGTGGGAGTGTGTTGGGAGATGTTTAACACTGTTTGCGCTGGTGTGCGCGTGTAGGGCAGGCTGAGTATGTTGGAGGCTGTTGGCAGACATGTAACAGTGTTTGCACGGGTGTGCGCGCGTTTTAACCCAAATAAGTAGATTCTGAACCGTGTAAGCACGTGTGCACGCGTGTAAGCCACTGTGAGCGTGTTTCTGATGGTATGCACGTTGCTCCCCCCTGAGGAAACAGAGAGGAAAAAGTAAGCAACAGAATAAATAGGAAACTAGCAGGGATAACTGCTGAAGCTAGCAGGTGAAAACAATTAGAAGCAGGCAATTACACAGGCAGAATATTAGCCCAGCCCAGCACTTAAAACTCTGCAAACAGTACTGCAGGATGTTTCTCTTAAGAGACACTGCAAGACAGGGGTAAGCTAATAGAAGTGAAAACTGAAAAAGCTTCACTCAGAGCAGAAATGTTAGGGGCTGCCATAGCTGTCATAATGAGACATAGGCGACTTGCTGAGGGTGGTGACAATGCAGATGGTGCCAGACAACCCACAGTGAGGAGACGGAGAAGAGCGTACAGGCCCAGGGTCACCTACCACGGGTTACATGAGCTGTAGATAGTAGAGTGCTATAGAGTGGACAGAGAGCTCTTGCAGCAAATTGTTGAGCTGTGCAGGCCGCACCTCACACACAGAACCAACAGAGGGGAACCCATCCCAGTGGAAACCAAGGTATGTGTTGGCCTAAGAATACTAGCAACAGGTACCTTCCAGAGACCAACTGGCGATATGATGGGGATATCACAGGCATCAGCCTCCAGGGTACTGCACCAGTTCCTGGATGCCATGTCAGCACATGTCGGTGATCATGTATATTTCCCCAATGCCCGTGAGGTATTGGCCAGCAATATGCGTCTCTTCCAGCAAATAGCGGAATAGCCTGAGGTAGTGGGTGCAATAGACTGCACGCACATACGCATCAAAGCACCAGCCGGTGAGCGGGGTAGGGCCTACATTAACAGCAAGGGCTTCCCCTCCATCAACTGCCAGGTCGTGTGTGATGCCCAGGGTATAATATTGAATGTGTGTGCTGGCTGTCCTGGGAGTTACCACAATTCCCACATCTGGCATTTGACGCAGCTGTACCAGACATTTGCCAATGGGGACATCCCACACGGACACCTCGTTGGGGATGCAGGTTATGTACTGGAGCCGTGGCTGATGAATAATGAGGCACACGCACAAACACGTAATGTAATAGAGCATGTGTTTGGGCTGCTCAAGTCACGGTTTTGGTTTCTGGACACATCTGGTGGAGCCTTGCAGTACACACCAACTACATGTACCCAAATTTTCATGGTATGTGCTATGCTACATAATATGATCTTGCGAAAACAGCTGCAGCAGGACCAGCATAGGGCCGGGCCAAACAGCCCCCCACCATTGCCAAGGCCATCACAGGCAGAGCGTGACTCGGAGGAGGAACAACCTGAGACTGCCCCAGTAGGCAGAAGGAGGCGTGCCCAGTATGCCCTGGCTTTGGCAAAGAGGTAACGCATAGCACATACACTGGATCAGTAGGAACCCTGGGAATGATACCCCCTCTGACTCACTAAAATAATAACATGGATGCCTAAAATGACATGACCTGCTCACAAACATGTACAGGGAAGTGTAATATGCGCATCCGACAGAGGCAGCCCTGCAGCACCACCTGAGGCATGAATGCCATGTGTTAAGTAATGTAACACCATGTACTATATGCACACCTGAGCACCCTGACTAACATCCACCCTCACCAAGCATGAAGCCACAAAATGACGATGGGATGATCAAGTGCAATAACTGGCTGAAGTAATACAGTTAGTCAAAGGGGAGCCAATGTGTTTCAGGCTGGGAAGACATGCGGAGCATGACATGTTGCACCACCTGCTAGGGGTGGCGTGCACCTATCATGCCATGCCCCATGGTACTGGCAAAGGCTGTCAGTACCCACAGCATGCCCTGAATAAGTAAGTCTCAAAACACAAACCCACCTTCATAGGTTCCACAAGGGATAGGAACCTAGATGTAATGCTACCCAATGCCAGATGTCTAAACAGCAAGATGTGTGCAGTGTAAACGCACACAGTATGGAGAATGTAGATACCAGTCCTGTAATAGAGAACTGGGTCAAGGCTCACATCAGCACCCTAACACTACCAGGTCACACCTCATACTGTGCTGTACAGCCTCAAAACATGGAACAAGCTACAAAAGGAGGGTGACTAGCAATAAATGTCAAGGAAAACCACACCCACATGTTGGTACCACAACAAGAAGCAGCATGGATTAGCCATGGTCAAATACCAATGGCTAAAACCACCTCCCAGTATATAGCCTGCTGCAGACTACTGTCCTAATACCAGGAACTGCACCTGGCCTATGTCGGAATACATGAATATATCAAGACCCCCAAACCACATTATATTGCTTGACTGAAAATACCCAGACATACACCAGGAGCATTATACTAGCACCAACACAGTAGGAGAAAAGTTCCCAGAATCCATAAACCAAAATGCCCAGGAACAATGTACCACTCCCACAAGAGGGGTAAGCATACTGGATGTGATAATCAGCAACATGTGTACTGGATGGCAAGATGAGAAGTGTACCCCTCACCGGTAAGCTCAGACCATAGAGTAATCACACTGAATATACATATCCTGACCCCAGTCCCTGGCCAGAATACCACAGTGAAAAACATGTGTAAAGCATAGGTTGCAGCCCTCCAAACTGATGTTGAATCCATGAAAGGCCCTGTGCAAGTGCAGAATATGGGACACACCACAGAACATGTTATACAGGCATTCCATGAACACAGCCAGGAATGCTTGGAGTATGCAATCACAAATAACAACAACACACAATGCCATACACACAGGCATCTGGCATGCTGGACTCCAGCCATTACCAAACCATGCAAGAGAATGAGGAAGCTACCACATGATAGAGCAAACATAAAAAGGGAAGTAATCACTGACCAGTAGTATGGCAATAACATATGTCCACACATACAATCCACTAAGTTCAGCCACAACAAGTAGAATCTGTGAATCCAGAGGCAATGTGACACCAGTCCCAAGTACACAGACAACTACAACACCCCCCAATAAATACAAATATATGTGATAGATGCAACCATGTATCCAAACCAGAGATTGAGCTCCACCAACTCAGTGCTGTCAAAACTAGTCAGAAGGAGAAGGTAACCACATACACTACCAACCCAGTCCCACATAGACCTACCACAACTGTAAACCAAACACATAAACACAGACAAATATTCCCGGAGGCCTTAATTACAAACACACCACACCAACAGAAGCCTCCAAAGAAGATCACAAGCAACCACAACCTTCAAACATAGCACATGCAACGAATAGTACGCAAAGCTGGTGTGCCAAACAGTCACAGGCCAGAAGGAGAAACAACATGCCTGATACAGTTGTAATAGGTGTCTGTATAGGCAGATACACTGCTGTCCCACTCACCAGACTGAACAAGGGAAGGGGTAGAGTAAGCTGCCTGTAGGCTGCCACAAAATGCCACATAACACAAGTACGCAGGCCACCCCAAAGCAAGCAGAAATATGATGCACTCAATGTCCATGCTGGTGTGAATTACCTGAGATGTACCTCTCTGGTCAACATCAAAAGAGACATGGATGGTCCCTCTGAGTATGTACCCCAGGCCGGTATGACACTGGCTGTGTGCAGCATCCAACCCTCACCAAGAATGATGCCACAGTACAAACACAGAATGCTCATGTTTAACAGCTGGCACAGTTACAGCTGTCAGTCCAAGAGGGTCTAATGTCTGTCTGCTTGAGATGTCAAGCATGACAAGCCATGCTGTTGTTCCAGGGATGGCTTGCACCTGTTACCCGTGTGCGTCTGGATACTGGATAAGGCCTTTGCCGCCTCCATAGAGCCGTATGTAGGCAAGGCCAAAAAGACTACCCACCACCCTAGAAAACATAAGTGGTAGGAAACATAAGGGTAATTCTGACCAATGCCAGATGTGTAAACTGCAATATGCATGCCCCTGAGGCACTTCCCATTATGGAGAACATTGATGTCTGTGCAGTGACAGAAGCCTGCTGCAAGCCTAGTGATAGCACACCAGCATTACTAGGTTATACCACATATCATGTGTTATGGCCCTAACACCTGCACCAAAACATCAAAGGAGTGGGAGTATCCATATGCAGCACAGAAACACATATGGCCAGGTAACTGACAATGCACAAAGCAGCGGAGACCACCCATGTGCACCTAACTGTAGTTAAAACTGCTGTATATTCTGTAGCATGCGACAGACCACACTCACACACAAGAACTCCACCCAGACATCCTAAAGACACTGGAAAGTATGAATGTCCCACCAAATACCAGACAAGGTACACACAAATTACCACATAGGTGGCAAACCATTATGTATGCAAGGAGTAATCAGGGACCTAGGGACACAGGTCAACAGTAATCTGTCATGTGACACTCACAATGCCAATGTGGCTAGGAAGATTGTCGATATTGGACACCGTATAATGAAAGGATTCACATCTACATCAACAGAGGTCACTGTGCCGCTGTACTGTTCCCTTATCAGACCCAGAATCTAGTACAATGACTCATATGGGATGTACCGTACGTGGCACCTGCAGCGGTTCGGAAGACCTCATAGTTACCCCACCAACAGGATAAAGGGTGTGAAATATATGTCATATGCTGCCTGGCTGTAGACACCCCAGCTGAATGCAGTCACAGACTGCCTACACAGAGGCATTGTATGTCTGTTGTACAAGGCCATGTCCAACACAGAAGTAATGGACATGCTCCACCACAGGAAATCAAAGCCATTGGAGCTGTGAGAGTGACAGATGTCAGCCTCAACACATAATGAAATAAGATGTGCTGGAGGGACAGATACATAACCCAGAGGCTCCCCACACCCAGAAACAGGATCCCAATCCATGTTAGGCAGAGCCCCCTCAACAGGAATATTGCCAAGTGGATGGATGATCGTACATGTATACTGGGGTCCTCACTGTGTCACAACCAGACAGAGGCACAGTGAAGAAATTCATAAATGGCCATAATAGAACATAGCAAGGGGTGGCGAAAGACACACACACTCTGGCTAGGCTTACTAATGGCCTAGGGTGTATAGCCTAGTATGAACCCATGAACCTATGAAGATACAAAACATACAGGACACTAAGGATAATCACAAGGCTTACCCAACTGATGGTAGGAACCATGTTGGGCATCCACAGATATGCTCCGAATCACACAGATATTACAAACAACATACCAAACACACACACATATTGCTAACATACAACCTGTCAGGTGCAGTGCAAACACCCCCCCCCCCAGAGTGCAAAATACCGATCCCAGCAGACTGATGGTCCCCTAACATTGCAGATGCTGAGGTAACAGCCATCATCTGCAAAGCAGAACACACAGCAGCAAAGGTATGTGATGGTGTCCTGTGCTGAGGCCAACATGGACTCCAAGAATAATGGAATGCCAAATCACACTACTGCCCAATGTCAGCCTTACCACAGGATATGTACCCAAAGAGCAGTGTACAACAACAGTGGTCCATCACAACAAAGGTGTTGCCTGAATGGATACTGCAAACTATCACCCCAGGATCCTGACAAGCTTGTTCTGCACAGCTATGGAAAGGATCAGTATGTACCTCAGACAGAAGGCTATTGTGGACCTACTGATACTGGACACTACACAGTGTGGCTGTCGTAACTGCAGATCCTGCCCCTAAACATGTTTGACCCATTTGAAGCAGTCATTAAGGTCATTGATGAGGGCAATGTGGTCCACACAGTGTAGCTGAGCCATGCACATGCTTCTAGACAATACCGTACGAGTTCAGTATGGATATGTTCACCAGCTTAAATATATACCCCTATGTCAGTAGAGCGGTTGCAAACCAGACCAAGGACAGAACTGACATGGTCAGACATGCCGCATCCATGTCAGACTACAAAGCAGATATGAGTGGCATCCCACAAGGCCTGGTCTTACACCCCCAGTTCTGTATATATGTCCCATAGGTATAGGCCAACATGGAAGGACTGTGACTGAACATGTATGCAGAGGAGTACAAACAGCCCACCATATCCGACCCCCAGCTGACACAAGCAACCCACAAAAGGGCCACCTACAAACAAACAACTGGAGTCATAGCCATGTCAGCAAGCTAATTGCAGAACTGTGTATAGACAACCACCATGGATATACAGTAAGTGCCCACAAATTACCACACAGGTGTTAACCCATGACGTACCTAACATGTAATGTGAGACCTGGGTACAAAAGGTGATAGATATCCTGCACTGGACAAACATGCGGCTGTAGTGTTCCCAGAAACATATACTGTATACCCAACCAAACATGAAGGTTGGCAGATGTAGATAAGGGGAACTCACTCTGGCTCTGCAGTCATCCTCCATCAGCATCAAAAGTGACTACAATAGTCCCTGTGGGATATACCGCAGCAGACACCTCCATCAACTGTAAAGTCCACAACAGTACCCCACCAGGAGTAGCAAAGAGCATGAACAGATATCATGTGTTGCCTGAGTAAACAAACTGCAGCCCCACACACAGCCATACTGCCCAGCCACAGACAAGCTGTGCCTGATGTATGAAGCCATGTCCAACCTGGAATGAATGAACATGTTGCACCTTGTGCAATCTGAATGGCAGTGAGCTATGCACATAAGAGACCTGAACCCCAGCACTGACATACATAGGACAAGCTGTACAGAATGATCCATAACACAGAAGGCACCCCCACTCTTCAGTAAACTCCTGGTACAGGTCAGCCAGAGAGTCACATATCGACACCCCTCAAGAGGAATCCTGATGAGTGGATGGGAGATGGTAGGCTAACCCTGGGTATCACTGTTATGTCAGAGGTAGACGGAGGCACAGTATACTAACCATGACATATGTCATGGCAAACTCCAGTTACAATGTGTGTCGAAGGACAAACACACCCTGTGACTAGCATCAGAAATGGCCAAGGAACATTGCTAGTGTTTGCCAATGTCCACCCATGTTGTGGAATACACTAGCAATGTTGGACGAGCCTGGTGTAGGTAGTCCATATCTGAACATAATGCAACATGGTCATATGTGCACAACTGGCCCCTACACAGTCTGTTGTGCTCACTATGAAGATGTCAAGCAGTCATAGGACTAAAGCCCAGGATACTGTCCACCACAGTGAAAGTACTGAACCAGTACACTATACGGTACTACAGTGTTAGGTCATTATGAAAGTATGTTGAGAACTGTCTGCAAAGTATCCTATGCAATCCCTGCAGGCACAGTATAATCCCTGTTGTTACAGACACGAAGCAGTTGGCCAGTTAGTACACAACATGACACCCAAAACACAAAAATAGACGTGAGATATTGTTGAAGTTCACACACACCCAAATATGTGGTGGACTTCAGAGTGCAACATGGAAAGCTCACACTGGGCATGCTCGCACACTTGGATAAATGAGGCATATGTCAGACAACATGCCATGGAAAGGCTGAACTGGGCATGCTCACACACTTAGGCCATATCTCCATTTAGCAGTTGGCCACACATATCTGGTATTTGTACGTGTCAGTCCAGGAACCAACCACAACACAGCAATCTGCCCAGTGCACACAATAAATGACTACAGAGACATAAGTGATATAGTGGATCGCTGTCATATGCAAACATCATCCACAGATACACAAGTTGGTCATAGGAACAGGGAATGCTATGGCAATAAAGACCTGCAAACAGTAGAACAGCACAACAAATATTGTGCAGCCGACAATTGAACATATGGGTGTAGAGGTCAATACTAGGCTTGTTGTACTAGGGAATGACAGCTCAGCCAGAGTGTGCTTGGCATCTGCATCCCCAGGACAGTAGGCTATTGTGCCACTGTAAAGTAGGTCACAGAAGGCAACATGTGAGGCTAGTGAGCTGTGCCTCTGTCAAGCAGGGGCACCGTGGAGGTCCCAGGGATTGAATGTGCTAAGCCATAGCCATGTTGTCAGTGTGTGCTGGGAGAGGGTTGCTGAGGATCTCTGACAGTAGGTGTCCATCAATAACAGACTGAGGGGAGTCATATCTGCATTCTCTGGACGATTCCACTGTCAACACTGTGTTGTAATGATTATGTGTGAATGAAGTGCCATGCCGGAACTGTTCACAGATGTCCTCCCTCTGTGGGCTACAGCTCTGCAATGTATTAGCTCACTCTGTCTGTTGTACGGTGCATATATGGCTGGTGTACAGCTGACAGGTGTCTTGTTGGGGAGCAGTCATGGGTATATGTGGGATAGCATGATCAATGCAAACCGTACACATGCTCATAGAATGCAATTGTCAAGTATTATGCTGAGTGGCCAGTATAGTCCCCCAGCATGGGTCCTCTGAAGTCGTCCACCCCAGTCTTCACAAGTGTAGAGTCTGCTTGTGCTAAATACTGTTTGCGTGCAGTGACAACCTTGCCTGGGGGTGGAGATGGGATATGGATGTCCAGGGAAAGGTGGGTATGGTCAAATATCAACAATGGTGATCTACCTCTGGTGTGGAACAGTGAGTACCCACGTTGCAGATGGACAGGTGCAATACGTATTCCCCCATGTGGCTGTGGTGTGTGGTTCTGCCATAGCACATGGACCCACAAATTATAGTGGCTGTAGGGTAAAGTGGTAGAGGCCTGAGTAGCTCTCACACACAATATGCCTGTACCTGATGTTAACAACTGGAATGGTGTATGTGAACACCTGCATATCCCGGCACTGTTCCCAGGGAAGCTAAGTGTGTGTCCTGGATGTGGGTGTGGTGTTCTGTACTGATTGTGTTGTGTGTTACAGGTCCTGTGGTCACAAAGCATGGTATAGAACATAACCTGCCAGTGCAATGTGCATATCTGACCCTGACGTAGGTGGCTGCAAATGCATATATATGCTATCCCCCACCTGACAGGTATAACTACATGTACATACCTCTGTAGAAATAAAGATGTCAGCACCTTATAAATACTGCCGGTGCAGAACAGATGCCCAGTAATTTGGATAGTGCGCTCTGCTAATGCGTCTCCCTCAAATGTCATAATATAATTAGGTAGGGATTTGAATCCTGCAAATGCTCAGTGTGTGTGGGGGAGTGGGGTTTGTGTGTGTGAGAGGGAAATGTCCCTTTTGGCAACTGGGAAAACACACTACAGGATACACATTCCCCTTTCTAAACACTGATGATGTCAGCACCCTATAAGTGCAGCAGGAGAAGGAAATCCTCCAAGTAATGTGAATAGCGCGCTCTGCTAAGGTGTCCGTCTCAAATGTCATAACATAGTTAGGTAGGTGTTTGAATCTTGTACATGCTCAGTGTGTGTAGAGGGGGTTAGTGTGTGTTCAAGACTGTATGAAAGAAGTATCCCTTTTGCCAACTAGGAGAACACACTACAGGATGCACATTCCCCTTTCTAAACACTGATGATGTCAGCACCCTATAAGTACAGCAGGAGAAGAAAAGTCTCCTAGTAATGCAAATAGCACGCTCCACTAATGCGTCCGATTCGAGTGTCATAACATAGTTAGGGAGTGGTTTGAATCTTGCACATGGCAAGTGTTTGTGTTTGAATGAGGGGGATTAGTGTGTGTGCAATTTTGTGTGAGGGAAATGTCCCTTTTGGCAACTGGGAGAACACACTACAGGATGCACATTCCCCTTTCTAAACATAGATGATGTCAGCACCCTATAAGCACAGCAGGAGAAGAGAAGCCTCACAGTAATGCGAATAGCACACTCTGCTAATGTGTCCGACTCGAGTGTCATAACATAATTAGGTCGTGGTTTGGATCCTGCAAATGGCAAGTGTGTGTGTTTGGATGAGGGGGGTTAGTGTGTGTGCAATTTTGTGTGAGGGAAATGTCCCTTTTGGCAACTGGGAGAACACACTACAGGATGCACATACCCCTTTCAAAACACAGATGATGTCAGCACCCTATAAGTACAGCAGGAGAAAAAAAGCCTCCCAGTAATGCAAATAGCGCACTCTGTTAATGCGTCTGATTTCAGTGTCATAACATAGTTAGATAGTGGTTTGAATCCTGCAAGTGTGTGTGTTTGGATAAGAGGAGTTGGTGTGTGTGCAATTTTGTGTGAGGGAAATGTCCCTTTTGGCAACTGGGAGAACACACTACAGGATGCACATTCCCCTTTCTAAACACAGATGATGTCAGCACCCTATAAGTACAGCAGGAGAAGGAAAACCTACCAGTAATTGAATAACACACTTCGCTAATGCATCTGTCTCACGTGTCAGAACATAGTTAGAGGTTTGAATCTTACAAATGCTCAGTGTGTGTGGAGTGGTCTAGTGTGTGTGTATGTCTGTATGAAAGAAATATCCCTTTTGGCAACTAGGAGAACACACGACAGGATGCACATTCCCCTTTCTAAACACTGATGATGTCAGCACCCTATAAGTACAGCAGGAGAAGAGAAACCTTCTAGTACTTTGAATAGCACACTCTATAATATAGTTAGGTAGGAGTTTAAAACTTGTAAATGGCATGTGTGTGTGTTTGGATGTGAGGACTGTGTGTGTGTGCAATTCTGTATGAAAAACATGTGCTTTTTTGAAATCAGCGGATCACACTTCATGATGCACATTACCCTTTCCAAACAGTGATGATGACAGCACCCTATACATACAGCTGGAGAAAAGACCTCTGCCAATACTCAAAATAGCACAACCTGCTACTGCATCACTCTCAAGTGCTATAACATATTTAGGTAGGGGTTTGAAACCGGCAAGTGTGTGTTTGGATGTGGGGAGTTTGTGTGTGTGCATTTCCGTATGAAAAACATGTTAGTTTTGGCAATCAGGAGATCACACTACCTGATGCACATTACCCTTTCAAAATACTGATGATGTCAGCACCCTATAAGTACAGCCAGAGAAGAAAAACTATCTAGTAATCCGAATACTGCACTTCGCTAATGCGTCTCTCTCACGTGTCGTGACTTAGTTAGGTAGGGGTATAAATCCTGCAAGTGTGCATGTGTGTGTGTGTGGGGGGGGGTAGTAGGGTGTTTGTAAATGCAAGTGTGAGAGAACAGATCCTTTTGGCAAATACTACAATACACCAGATGCTGCATATTCCCCCAGTAAACACAGGGGATGTCACCACACTATCAGCACAGCCAAACAGGGCTAGTTGGCTAGTAATGCCAATAGTGCGCTCTGCTACTGTGTCTATTACCATTGTCAGAGTACAGATAGGTATGTTTTGGTAACCCACAACTGCCATGTGTGGTTGTGTCACACATTATGACCTTGTGTGCGTCTTTGTACATAACAACGCATGCCATTGCTAAAACCAGCAATGGCATTGCACACATGATGTATGTGTGTGACACATACACATAAATACCCGTGACCTGCAGTAGTTACCATGTCTGACACATGCCTTGAGTGGATAAATGGTATTTGCAATGTATACCAATATGACTGTGTCTTACTGTGCAGGGGCCGCAAGCGGTATGTGTCTATACAGTGTGGGTGTATATAGTAAAATACCTACAGCAGGGGATACACATCTGGTCTGGGCCATATAGTGTACATGTAGTCGATGTACAGGTGCTGCATGTTCCCACCTGTTGTGGTAGTGGTAAAATGTCATTCCACTGCAATTCAGTGACCACATGCTGTGAATCCTTCAACTAGTGTGTTGTAGCTACAGTAATGCTCACGCACAATGTTTGGCTGGATGCAGTCCAGCCATATAAAGACAGTTCTTGAGACTGTCATATTGCCAGTGTTGTTATGGATGATAGGTGGTCTTCCTGTGTATGGGAGGGTTGTGTGTGCCAGGCTATGAACCAGATGACAGTCCGACACACTGTTAGCTGCACATGATTAGGCCCTGATGCTTTGTGCTGTGCCAACAACCTGGAGGTGTGTGTATTTGTGGTGCCTTGGGATACCACCCCCCTGTCCATGTGTGTTACATGTGTAGGGGACGACAGGCATGGTATGGGGCATAACCTGTCAGTGATGGGTAACACCTGTGAGCCATGAATCAGGACTCTGGTACTGCACAGACATTGCAGTTCACCGTGCTGATGACAGTGTCCGGTGCATGCATCTTGCGGTGTACACTGCTGTTGTTGTGTAGCAGCACTTTTAGTGTCCTAACCTGTGTGATACCTGCGGAGGTGGCTATGTAAACTGTGTCCTGCAGCATAAGGCAGTATGTGTGTATGAAGGAGCTTTGCCAATATACATCGGGCCATGGGTGTCATGTGCAAGATGACCCTTGCACATCATTGTGGCTTCCCTAGCATGTAAGCACACGTTGACAGCCAGCGGATACCCTATGAATGACATTGAAGACTGAGCATAATGTAGACATACAACACCCTTCCCACATATAGTGGTAGCATACCTGGTGAGGGTATGTTGGCAACCAAGATCAGGCTCATACTGGCCTGTGCCACATGCTGAGAGATCCATTCTATGTTCCCTATCATGTAGTCCAGGGAGGTATGTCTCAGGTCAGCCATACTGGCATGGTCAATGAGTGAGTCATATGTGTCCATGCCTCTGACTGACCTGTATGCATGTGTTCTGTGGTGGACCATAGTGCCCCTGAGGCATATCACTGTGACCTTCACCAGATACAGCCTGTTGAGCAGGACCCCAGTGCAGCACCCAAGACAGGTACCTGACATGTCTGTAGCAGGTGTGTTGTGTAGCCCTACAGGCTGTGAGTGTGTGGCACACGGGATGTGTGTGCCATGTGTGGCATGTGCTCTGTTCCGATGGAACATATGCCTGTGTGCCAGCTGCGGAGATGTGTGATGCTCAGGCAGGATGCTATTCTGAGTCCCCACGTATGCCCCAGTGTGTTCCGCATGCTGTCAGTGCGTGTCAGTGTCTGACTTGTATTGTAGTCACTGTAATATTTTTTATTTATTTATTTATTTATCTTACATTTGTTGACCGGGATAGTGCGACTGGATGCATGTCCATTTTCAGTGGAGGCCCGGGGAGAAAAGCTCCAAAGGTAAGCAGATACAGCATTACATAATACCAGCATTACATATTACAAACAGATTATTTACAGAGATTACATAAGTAAGCAAGTTAAACATGTTCCACAGGTTAAAGTTAGCCCTGAGCACAAGTCAGGATTAAATTAAATTACACAGTAAACTGGTTAACAGATTTTACACTTTTGAGTTAGGCAGGCTTGATACATTGACATAGCCAGTTAAGTGACAAATGTTGTTTGAGTCTAGTGTTAAATTGACCTAAGGTGGAAAGTAAGGTAATATCAGCTGGAAGTGAGTTCCAGGATCTACTTACAGAGTTTGCAAAGAGAGAATCACTGGCTGTGTTATTAATTTTGCTAGTCTGAATTAGTAGTTTGTTAGAGGATCAAAGCGGTCTAGGATTGTTATAGAGGGTGATAATATTTGAAGTGCAGGAGTATTGTCCGGATTATAGAGGAGTTTATAGGCCATAATCAGTTGGTTATACTGTATTAGGCTAGGTAGTTCAAGCCAACCAAGCTGATTTAGATTAATGCAATGATGTGTCCTAAAAGGCAGCCCAGTGGCAAACCTGGCAATGTGGTTGTAGCAAATTGAGTGTTTGTTAAGGACAGTCTTGTTCATATTCGAGAGTAGAGGGGATGCATACAGAAGGGTTGAAAGAAGGTGTGAGCGAGCTATGGCAATTTTAGCTGGAGGGGTTAGGAAGGCTTTTATTCTGTAAAGTGACCCTAGTTATTTATTGATGGTTTTGATAGTTTGGTTAACATGTAGGTCACATTTGTGATTATTGTCTATGATGACACCTAATAGTATAGTAGATGGGTCAGGGGAGATTATTGTGCCATCATTTGATTTTATGGTAAAGGTGAAAGCGGTAGACCTACGTGTTGGTGAAATAACAGCAGTTTAGTTTTTTTGAGATTTAGGATCAGACGATGTTCAGAAAGCCAGTTTTCTATTGTATTAAAGGTGGTCTGGGTAGCTGACCATAACTCTACTGGAGATGTGGCTGAGCAAATCAGAGTAGAGTCATCAGCATATTGGATACAGCTGACTTTTGGGATGACAGTATAAAGGTCGTTAATGAAGATGGAGAACAGCAAGAGCCCTAGTATAGAGCGTTGTGGTACTCTGAGGGTGTTAGGTAGAAGGTTAGAGAGTTTGTTCTGCCAGAGGCCAGCCTGCTGTCGACCATGCAGATAGAATTGAAACCATTGGAAGGCTCCAGTATCTAGACAGAATGTTTGCAGGGTGTGGAGTACAAACTGGTGATCAACCATATCGTATGCCTTGGAAAGATCCAAAAAGAGGGCTGAGGATATATAATTATTGTTGCAAGTATGGTTTATGGTGTTAGTAAAGGCTAGGAGGCCTGAAGTAGTGCTGTGATGAGGACGGAAGCCATGCTGAGTGTCTGCCATAAGGTGATTTTGGATTAGGTGGTGCATGAATTGTCTATGAATAAAGTTTCCATGTGGAGAGAGTATAGCTATTGGCCTATAATTGGAGAATTCAGTAGAGCTGCCTCCTTTGTGAAGTGGGATTACATAGGATATTTTCAAGATGGTGGGAAATTTAGCTTCTACCATGGTTCGTTTGATTAGTTTTGAGATGAGGTAAGCAATAGCATCAGCTGATTTTTGTAGGTACTCGGCAGGGAGTTGATCAGCAGAAAGTGTAGTGGGTTTTACTTTTTCAATCAAGGTACGGATAAGTGAAGTGGCGACTGGTTGGAAGCTGAACGCAAGTAGGTTTCTAGGGGTGCTACTTTTAAGACCAGGGGAGCAAGGAGATAGATGGCTAGCTAGGGCTTGAAATGTCTCAGTAAAGAATTGGTCAAAACTATCAGAAACATCTTCAGGGGTTTTATCAATAGTAGCAGCAGGGATTGGGGTTGAAGTTTGTCCAGGATGTAGTATATATGACATGCCACCTGACAGGGTATGGCATTACTGGGTTCAGAGAGCTCAGTCCCCAGATTAGCTGTGTGGTGGCATCCCACACATGTGTTGTACGTTCCTGGCCAAGGGTGATGGCTGACAGCATACATGTGGCAGCTGTGACATTGCCACATGACTCACATAAACCACAACTGGACCATAGAGGTGATTCACATGTTACCTTTGCACATGCTACCCTAGTAGTGTGATTGCCATGGTGAGTACCAACACATAGGGCCAATGGGGAACAACATACTGAAGGTGTGTATGTGTGGGTGTACTGCTACTGTTTCATAGCACTGGCATATATGACTGCACAAGTGGGTAAATGCCAGGTAAGACATGTGCAATGTGTCACAGGCAACGTACATGCATACAGGACAGACAGTGACGTTCTGTCATGTGTAAAGTTGACATACGTATCGTACGCTATGCAGATGTCACCAGGAGTCTACAGAAGCACTGTAACTCTGCATTGCAGGTGTAAGCAGTGTTCCAGGGAAACCCAAGCGAACATGCATGCAAACAAAGCTACAGTAAGCAGGACTGGAAGTAGTGCATTGTACAACAAAGAAGGGGTAACAATAACAGTAAGTAACAATGCAAATATGTAGGCACTATCAACATGTACCCAGGAATACACAGAGCAGATGCCCATGGTAGAACTGATATTATGTCATAGTTAATTGTGATTTGGATTACACTGGTACTGCACACATATCTACATGCGCAAACATCCACATTGCATAGTCGTTGTGGGCAACTTGACACCATTACTGTACATGTCCACCATTGCATATCACTACTTGTGTTAGCTTCCCTCCCTGTGCTACCCATGTATGCGGCTATCTGTTGACATCCTTACCACCGGCATGCAATTATGTGCAGCTGTTACACTTTGGTATGTACTATGGGTGCAGATAACAATTCAGGACATTCATACAGTTACTGCATCAGGCATGCTGGGATATACACACAGTCATAGCAGCACACTGTACTGTTACCAACATGATACTACTAATACACTTCTATGTAGTCACCCTGTGCATCAGCAACGTGTTTACCTGTTTCTGCAATGATGTTGGAGATTGCAGGAGGTAGCACAGTGTCATCATATGCACAGGGTGTGAATTAGGTATGCCTGAGTCAGCCACTGATACCACCAATTGACATGTGTGTGTATGTGTGTTGGTGAGGGGCAGCAGTACAGGGTGGGGCAGTGTTGGTGCAGTGTGTGCGTGTATTTGGTCACCCTAGGTGTTAACATTTCGCATGTGTGTATGCACACACACAGTTCCACCTCATGGCTGCCATATACAGGGGTTTGTGGACAGCCACAGACTGCACCTGGCAGGTCTTACAGATCAGTGTCTGTGGGCACGGACACGGTACCTGTGCCTGGCAGGGGTGCTACGGACCATATCCAGTACTAAGCCAGACTGGGAACTGTCATCAGAAGCAGGAGTGTGTTGACTGGACATAGGTCCCTGTTGGGACTGTCCAGAGTCACGTGCACGTGGTCTCCTGGGGCGTTCCAATGACAGCACAGACCCAGCATTGCTGGGGCTGCTGCTGGCACTATGGGGGCATGTGCAGGCCTGTTGTTGTCCGCGCCGACTGCCAGCTGCTGCTGTTGCTGGCATACGGCCACATCGATGCCGCAAACGCCCACCATTGCCCTGGCTCATGGACATTTGGTTGTGGAACTGCTGTAATATGTCCCCACAATGTCTATCTGTGACATCGGTGAAATTACGGATAGCATCCACGATGTCATGCAAACTGTCAGTCATGGCTGTGCGACATGCTCTCAGCTCCCTCAGACCCTGTCTGGTGTACCTTTCCATACGCGACTGTGCCTGCATGACAGTCCGAAACATAGCTGAGGTTGACACACCTCTTTGGGCACGTCGGCCAGAGGCAGTACGCCCACGGATGCTCCCACGAGAACCCATGGGCAACTGTCTGTGTGGTACCATCGCAGGACCCTGCCCATGGCTTCTGTGTGGGGACACATGTGCCACAGGTACCACATTACCCTGGTCAATGCCCACTGTATCCTGTCCATCACCTAGGGACAATGGTGACAAAGGATGTACTGGCAGGATGACTGTCACTTGGCTGACCAATGGCGGACCCTGACACACCTTCCTGTACCATTACACAAATATCATCATTACCAGTACCTGTGGCACCAGATTCAGATTCCCTGCTGCAGGACACCAGAGCAGCACCAGAACCTGTGGGAGGAAGACAGGAAATATAGTTTACAGTTTGAAATAGTTATCACAGCTGTATGTAACCTCCCTATCATCTCACATGTCCAGCAGAACACACAGCATCACTGTGACCTTATGGTATCCCTGGATGTGTGCTACCTGCACTCCAAGAGGACATACAACTGCATATAACACTGATAATTTATCTTGGCCGTACTACAGGATATGTACCTGGACAGTGGCATACAGCAACAGTGGTCCACACCACTAAGGAGGCACCTCGACTGACCCTGGGAACTACCACACCATATGCATAACCGGCCTGGTCTGCTACGCTATGGAATTATGCAGTATGGGATGC
Organism: Protopterus annectens; assembly: GCF_019279795.1. Taxonomy (NCBI): domain Eukaryota; kingdom Metazoa; phylum Chordata; order Ceratodontiformes; family Protopteridae; genus Protopterus; species Protopterus annectens. Next base: position 1,380,532,266 of record NC_056733.1, read on the forward strand.
ATATGCAGTGATATCGGGTACCTGAAGACACTTGTTCCCAGCCAGTGTGCCTTTGTGATGGGCTGATCCTGCCTTTTGAACCTGGCTGAACTTTCAAAGCAGTCACTACAGCCATTTCTGAGGGCAACGCACAGACAACTGCTGCCAGGATCATGGCTTAACACTGATTGACATGTAATGTATAGTCATCCCCTTTTGGTGGAACTACGTACACACAACATATCACATGGACATACCTATAGATACAGACCTATGACACATTTGGAGGGTTCACAGTATGCACACTATTGCATTACCTGTGTTTGTCGCAGCTGGTTGCGTTACCACTGCTTCTGCTTGCTGCTGCTACTGTCACTGCTGACAGCTTAGAATCACAGTGTGTAGCGTGTTTTTTTTTCCTCTGTCTCGGTTTGTCTCTCTCCCTCTGTCTGCTTCCAGACAGTGCAATGAATGTATTGCATGTGTGGAGTGTTAGTACAGGATGCTTTTGTAGGTATCTGCATAGGTCCATGTGATGGCCTCTGCACCAATTGTAAGCCAGCATTTGCTAATTGCATACAGCCAGTTGTGTACCGATTGCAGTTCTCACTGTGATTTCAGGACAGTGCTATAAAAGGGTATGTGAGATAGGCGTTGCCCTTTCAGATTGTAAGGGCGGGGACCATGCTGGTATGCTGTGGATACTGTTCTGTGAGTGTAGAGATTAGTATCTCTCTCATGATTCAGGCTGTGTTGTAGATTCACATTTCTCCATTCCTCTCTCCTGTTCCCTGTAGTAAGTGTGTATACACAATGACACCTACAACTATATATAGATATATATTTATATATCTATATATATATATCTATATCTATATATATATATATATATATATATATATATATATATGTACACATACATACATTTATATATGTACATTAACTGACATTATTACCTACAAGCTACCAACTAGCATGGCTGTTTCTGTTCACACACTACTATTATGGGAATCCAGTAGTTTTGACAGTAATTCTACATGACATGCTTTGGGTACTACACATCCTATATTCCCTTTACATTCATCCCTACTATTACATGTTATATTTATTTTAGCACAATGCTCTTGTATAAGAGTCATGGCTTAGTGGTAAGTCATACAGACTACTGTTTCCAAGGTCCTGGGTTCAGGACTGATAGTGGGACTTTATTTTGTTTTTGAACTGACTACAGGACCTGTCAATCAAAGTGACTAAGGCACTTTTAAGCAGTTGTAACCGGGTTAGCGCTGGTTTGCGCGGAGCTCACGCATGCGCATTAGCGGTTAGCTCCACGCACACACGCGCACACCTGCTTACAACCGTTTAACAGTGCTTACTCTGGCGTACTCCCACTTACAACCGCTTAACAGTGCTTACTCTGGCGCACACCCGCGCTATTTTCTTTGAAAGAAATGAAAATGGGGAGACAGGAAAGTGGTGAAAAAGGGGTCACAAAGAGGGTAAGACAGTAGGGAAACAAGCTTGGGATTTTCAGGAGGGATGTAGGTAAGGACCATAGATGCCCATTTCTTCATCAGCAACAGCTGTGCATATGTATGTAATTTGGTGTGACATTTGAAACCTTCCACCCCTGAGAGAGGTGTCAGGACAACAATAATACTTGTTGTACAGCCAATTGTAATTGATAGTTTCCATGTCCAGCAGACATGTGTGCGGAATGGGCAGCTATGTATGGGGCATAATTTTTTTGTGGGTACAGAGTGCCCTTTTTTTTTTCAGGTGAGAGTGGTATATCAGGTGAAGGAAGTCGGTACAGCTGGGGAGGTAGGTTGGGTAGGTAAACAGACAAGACAAACAAGACGCATACAGGGGCGGTGTATGACACGTGTGGGGGGGGTTACACAATTGACAGGGATGGAGGTTTGGATATCCAGAGCCCATGAGCCCACAGATGGCAACAGTGGAACTGATATCCCCACCCATAGGCAGTTGCCACTGTTCCTTCACTGCCCAGGACGGGGCTGTGCTAGGGGCTGTGTAAGCCAGGCAACAGGCATGCCCGTAAGTTGTGCACCCATGCCTCAAGCTGGCATAGGGGCTCGAGAACAGAGTCCTGAATCTCCCTACGCACCACAGTCCGGACGCTACGGAGGGTGAGTGGTGGTTCTCCTCCGGCCACACTTGCAGAGGGAGGGTGAGCCCCATCCCCTGCAGCGCTTCCACCCGCAGGTGGCACAGGGCCACCGGAGGAGGGTCCAGACTGGGCACTAGTGCCAGGTGCACTCGCCAGCTGAGGTGGGAGAGGTGGATCCGCTGGAACCCGCCTTCCCTGTCATCCTATGTTTTGCATTACGTCATGACAGTTTGGGTTAGTGACATATAATACCATTCACAATTAGTTGCAACAGCATGCATTAGTATTCCCATTAACCAAACACCCAGATATTCACACCATTGAACAGCGAGCATAACACATGCATAATTTGAACAGCAATACACAGTCCAACAACATGCAGGGTTGATTGATGGCAACAGGCCATCAGGTTTGGATGTATGAACAGGGCAGATGCATCAACGGACATGCAAATATATATGAACCAACAGGACAAACGTCCAGGGGTGTTAATTGTGATTGCACATACCATTTTCACGTGGAATGGGTTATATGTGGTTATAGGGTGGGGTGAAGAAAATAATATTAACACCTTCAAATACCAATACATATTCTGTACATTTCTAATAGCTGCACATATATACACACTACTGTTCTAACTACAGTTTCCTAAATGATAACTATTTCAACTTGGCGATAGGACTGTTACTGCAACATCAATATACATTTTATTGTTCTTCATACACATTCATATCTAGCTTTGTTCAGCTACATCATCCTGCTACATTTGCTTTATATAGCTGTAGACAAGTGTGGATGTTTGGTATATCAGACAATCATACTATCTGCATATTGCAGACTGAGAGCAACATATCCAGATTTTGGGATACACATTCCAGATGCAGCAACACTTTGAACAGATTTCGCTGTTTGGTTTGGATTCTCACATGCATTTCATTCTGTACTGACTGCAGTATACTTTATTCAGGGGTTATTAATACTGTATTGCTGGATTCATGACACGTTCTCACTTGTTTTCATTTTACTATTCAGGATGGTACTTACTTCTAGGCTTTATTGACATGTTTTACCTGTAGTTATTACAATCCTTTCCAGCAGTCTCACTTCTATCATGTTTCAGTATTTCAACAGGGATATATTTCACACATGTGATTTCATCATCTTCTGCAGCTATACTTTTCAGCCTGCTGCAGGTTGTGTACTATTTTCTTACAGCTGGGGCATTTTTATTTCAGAATTTATGTCAGACATTTTCATTTTTCTGTTTGGCTTACAGACTGCAACACACTTTTGTAATCAAGCAATACTTGCAAACACTTTCATACTGTTACTTGCACATTTTATTCCTTAGTGACTACACTGCACTCTTTTGCTGACTGTCATACTTTTATATTTCTTTACAGTTACTGGTAGTGGATTACTGACCTGCCTGGTGGCGCAACCGCACCAGCCTATCGCCATAGGCTCTGCGGTTCGCATAACGGACACCTGCAGCTGTAATATAAATGAAGTAATATTGGAATACACATCTCCATAATATCAGCTAGTTTAATTTCTTACATACATAATTAAATGTAACTTACTCAGTAGTGGGGCATTGGGCATTTGCCAGGCCTCCTGGATCCAAAGGTTCAATTGGTCCTGCTTGCGTCTCTTCAGGTCTGCATGGTGGTGACGGACCTGCTCACCAGTCCTTGGAATCCCTGTGGCACTGGTGAGATCATGAGCCAACCGGTCCCATGCCTCAGCCTTGTATGCTCCCCACAGGACCTGGCCCTGCATGAGTTGGGCCTCATGATTGTGGACTAGGAGCCAGACCATGTACCTGGACTCCTCAATGCCCCACCTCTGTGCTCGAAAGCAACTACCCTCTCCTACTCCTGTCATTCTGGCTGCAGTTCAGTTTTACAATTGTGTATGCTGTGTATTCCCACCTATGGGGCTTATATAGTCCGTTTTTTCCACACATATCTGTGATTGGCCATTTTGGAATTGTATCAACTTCAGTAAACCTGCATTGTCATGCTCCAGTTTGTATTCATTCCTATGTATTAGCTATTATTGTGTTTATAGGTACTGCTGTCATGGCTTAGTGGTTCAGTACCTTGACTATGGTGTGTAGTGTCCTGGGTTCGAACCTGGCCACTACTTTTTAGACAAGCTGAGGGGTGTGTCTGTGTAAAGGCAGTTTTGATTCGGCTTGCTCAACGTTGCCCATTGGTTAGCTTGTTTGCGTGGTGCGTAGCTCTGCCCAAACGGGGCACGCTGGTTTAAGCTTCATTTGGCTATCAGCACGCCTATTACGCTCAGCTCAGTTAGGGGCACATAGATTTAGTGTGTTAAACCACTGCTCAGCTACGGGCACTCATTCTGCACCAGTTAAACCACTGCTCACCTACGGGCAGATGCACTCACAATGTTAAACTGTAGCTCAGCTATGGGCACATCTGGCATTTTCTATTGTTTTGTTACCTCACATTTCTTCAATATAAATGGGCTATTTCATTACATTTTACATAAAATGTGATTTTATGTGTACATATTTGTCAGGGACTTGTTTTGTGCTTATTTTGCTAAAAATAAAAATTGGTGTTGTGGTGGCTCGAACCATGAATGCCTGCTTTTCAGCCAACATCTCTACTGCTACACTATTGCTTTTTGGCTTACTTTGCATATTTAGTTCTTATATGCTTTCCCACTGACTGCTAACTGTAGCTGCGCTACGGGCACGCCCGCACAAACGAGCGCACTCACGGTTAAACATCTTTACAATTTAAAAAAAAATGATGTGATGTTCATTTGTACATTTTATGTTCATAGTCTGTGGGGACATGTGTTGTGTTGTGTTTATTCACATTTCCATGGACTCTGGCATGGGTGTTTACTTTGGGCACTTTTACTCTTCTAGGGGCGTGTCCGCTTACAGGGCTCGGCCTACGGACACGCCCCCTACTGTCTTACACGGACCGTGTTAGTCTTAGGTGTGATTCAGCATGCTCTCATGAATATGCAGAGCATGCTGACATCACTCCGTTTAACTGCAACCTCCGTGTATGAGTTATAACTCTTACACAGAGGCTTCATAAATCCTGCCCAATGTCTGCACACACAATGACATTGCCTTGTTTATAGAAATAAAATGTATCACCTGTTCAAAGTTATTTCTATGCAATGATGATAGCTAGAGGGGCAAATCATAGAAGCAATGTACCTTAAACTCTGACTACCTCTAGCTTAGAAGACCAACCAGCAGCTGTATAATTTCACTGGTAAAATTAGCTCCAGCTTCATCTCTCTTTAAGAATGCAATGTTCACACTTCAGAAGCAAGGCAGTTTATAGCTATCTGGCAGTCGTTCTTTCTCTCTTTCTATATATCTATATACTTAAAAAGAGTCAGGGTAGTATTCTATGTTTTTTCTCAATTTGCAGGTAATTCTTCCTATCTCCTTAGTCAGAACTTTGGGGAAGGGGAGTCCAAATAAGGAAATTAATTATTTGAGCTCTAGGCACTGCAAATGATTGCACATTTCAGAAGCAGATTCAGTTTCACTTTCCAAGCAACCTGTTGCATTTTCCTGTAAGTAGTTACATAGTTAGTCAGTGCAACTGAAATCTTTTTTTTTTTTTTTTTTTTTTTTTTTACATTCTGAACATTTTATACACTTGGAAGCAACAAGTGATTTTATGAAAACAAATATTACATTAAATTGAACTTAATGCAGCTTTCTGTCACTTTTACTGAAGGACAAATGCAAGCTCCACTCAAACTGTTACACTTAGTATCATAAACATCCACTGTGCAAATGCAATGCTTGTGTGCACATAGGCTTACATCACACAGTGACAAAACCCAGTAAAACTGTATGACTGTCAGAGCTCACTATTCTGCAGCATTCACTGCTTACTTGTGATGTCCTGAGCAGTGCTGTTTCAAATTACTATTGTGTAGCTCTCACATTACTGAGTAGAGCACAGCAGCATGTGGCATAGCCACTCACCACAGTTCTGCTCTTTACAATGTGTCTTGCAATACTTTGTACATCAGAGCAGCAAGAAGTGGTTGCTTATTTTAGCACTTAGAAGCAAAGTTTGCTACAGATCACATGATGGGGCTGATGAACAAAAGTATGTTTTTTATCAGTGGGGTATGCAACAGATGTAATAGAGAAGTAAATGACATTAGGAAAGTGGCAGACTGGACAGAGAGGGGGAATACACAAGGAAAATACATGGGATAGATTGCAAGACAACATGGAGAAGGATAAACTCTGACAGTATATAAAGTGAGATAGGATGAGGATTATGGGATGCATGCAAAGGGAATATAAGGGAGATAGGGGGGAAATATAAAGTTTGTAGGGAATGCACTTTGGATAACAGACATGATTGTATACAAGTGAAAGTGAAGTCAGTGGAGGAACACATACTTATACAGAAGGACAAATGGTGATGGGAATAGTTGAACTATTCAGAAGTTATGACACAGAAGAATGGAGTGACATTCGGCAAAGTTTAGTGTAGGGTGCTTACTGCAAGGGGGGCTGCCAGCCTAGTGCTGAGAGCAGCCTAATCAAAGTAATCACCAGGTGATTTTTTTCCAGTGAGATCAATGTCAGTGGCATGGTGATCCACTGGTGGCCCAAAGGCAGGAACCATCTTCTTGAATTAATCAAAAATATGCTCCAGAAGGCTCTCCATATGACTAAGTCATCACTATACAATAGAAACTACCAAGTGCTGAATCTGACACTAGTCTACAACATGGGCTGTCACATGCAGCTGTGCAGCACCACAGGCAAAGGTGAGGCAGTCAGGATTCAGTTTCAGGCTCAGTGTTGGTTCACTCTAGTGCAATTATTTTATCTACAAAAGCCTTGGATGGATGACCCGCATAGAACAGACTCAGTGAGAAGGTTAGCTTATGTGTAATATAGCATAACACATACGCAAAATAAAGTACATTATAAAGCATCTGTAGATCATATTCACCATGCTACTATGATAACACTCAAAAACCATGATGCTATTTGTTCTGTTTTATATATTTTTTTTTATGTATACTGTAATCTGCAGGGTTTTCAAATATGTTTAAGGAATGTACAAGAGATAGTGTGTGGTCTTGTTACCTAAGTTGTTATCTATAACAAGGGATAAAATTTCATGTAACAAGTTATTTAGTCTTATTAAAGAACATAAGTATGATTAGATGATGGAGAAATTGAGACCTCAAAACAGTGTTTTTGTAATTTTGGCAGCAAGTCTGTTGGATGTTCGAGATGTGGGGAATGCAGGTCTGGTATTATTCTCCTGTTAGGGGATTGCAGATATAATACATATGTTAGGAGACATGCACAAAAGAGTGGGAAAGTATATTTAGTAAGATAGTCCCTAATAGTAGGAATTTGGTTTGCTGGTGGGGGGGGGGAGTAAAGGGTGGGTTGAGTTTGGAAAAGTTATTTTACTTTTACTAGGGCATTAGAGAAGGAGTTGTAAAGTGAAGTTTTGGAAAGGAAAACTGAGGTAGAGACTTGGGTACATTAGGATCAAGATAGTCCCTAATAGTAGGAATTTGGTTTGCTGGTGGGGGGGGGTAAAGGGTGGGTTGAGTTGGGAAAAGTTATTTTACTTTTACTAGGGCATTAGAGAAGGAGTTGTAAAGTGAAGTTTTGGAAAGGAAAACTGAGGTAGAGACTTGGGTACATTAGGATCAACAATGTTAGGACCTGTTGCAGGGTTTTAAATGTTCGAGTAAAATAGGAGGAGGAGGAGGAGAAGAAAAAGATCAAGCAGGTTTGGGAAAAAAGTCAGATGATATTACTCAATATTATGGATTAGGATGGCTGACTTGCAGGCAGTTTTTAACAAGGAGGTAGGGGAGCAGAGGAGCTGTGATGATCCATAGGAAGGGTTCAAATATTGTCTTAGGCATTATATATTAAGCTGATTTGTACAGGTGCTTGTGCTAGAAATGTATTTGTAAAGTTGTTTGTGTTAAAAATGCACCAACAGTGGGTCCTGCTAGACAGAAAAAGAAATACACATGTATGTCAGATTGTATTGTAACTGTTGACATTTATATATTATAACAGAGGACACTGGAAGAAAAGAAGTTAATCTCAGTCCAGCCAACTTTGAAAAATAGTCTGAAATGAAATTACATGGAAGGCCATAAACATTGCATTTTACAGTTCTGACTGCAGCCAGAAACAAAATGTCTGTGAAATCAAGGACTATGCATCCTGCTATATTGTCCTTAGCAGTCAACTAATTGCTACCCTGGAATGGTGGAAATGGTTTTATAGCTTCTGGATGCTATAACACATATTAGCAAAACTCTACCTGTGTTTATGGTAATACATATGTGCAAAATTCTGGTTCAGTTCTAGTAAAGGGGGGTAGTATGGCAACCAGAAGTCAGATGTATATGATGTCATTCTGTAATCCAGCACTAAAGTAATATTTTAATACTAGATAAGACAGAAGTCTCAGTGCAGTCTGTTTTTGAAACATGACAAGATGGACCCCTCACCTACATCATCTTGCCTTGCTTTAGTAAGTAACCAGGGAATAGTAAATCTTTAGATCAGTCAGGAAAATATAGTGAGATTGATTAAGTACTGCTTTTCTGTATCTGTGTGAATCTATTCATCTGTGTTATTTTAATATTTCTTGTGATTGAAACTCTGGTGTTTATTGTAAATAGATATTTAGTATTTTTCATTTTCTTTTATTATTTATTATTAAATTTATTTAAACTTTTCCTTATGGCTGGTCCTTTGCAGAATATTTTAACCTTTGAAAGTACTTATATTTACTTGGTGACACTCTGGCCACTCCTGAAAGCCTTACTGCACTGGTCTGACACTACCTTTTGTATTATTATTAATTTTACTCAGTATAATTGGGTACCCTTGTAAGAGCCTTAGAGTAATTGGCTTTGGAGTGTCCTGATGGCAGTGTCTACCTTACAGTCTGGAAAGAAGGGCATAGTTAGCAAATCTGTGCCAGCCTTTCCTAAGTGTGTTTATGTGTGTGTGTGTGTGTGTGTGTGTGTGTGTGTGTGTGTGTGTGTGTGTGTGTGTGTGTGTGTGTGTGTGTGTGTGTGTTCGTGCGTGCATGCATGTGTGTGTGTGTGTGTGTGTGTAAATCCAATCTCAAAGGGTGTGGATCAATGAAATGGGTTGTTAGTATAGTGGACTTATGTTTATTAAGTAGGGGGCTACTTGACAGCATGGATACTGTATTGATTATTTTATTTTTTTATTTATTTATTTATTTCAGTTTGATGACAGGGGAAGTCCACTGGGCCAAGAAGATTCCGTTGTCAGTGGAGGACTAGGGAAAAAAGCTACATTGACAATACAAACATGCATATCAAGCAGAGTATATACACCTCATGTTAAGAATACAATCAAGCACATATGACGAAATACATTTGTATACAGAGTAGCTGTAATGACAGCAAAAAATCACCCATATAAAGAAGTAATTGTACATTCAGACTATACCTTATTAATACATTTACAGAAGGAAGAATTGCTGCATTAACAGAAATATAAATTTCTAACAAAATAAAAATGGGTGCAGTAAGACATTAACAAACATGCATATCAACCAGAGTACATACCTCATATTGAGAGTACAATCAAGCACATATGAAGAAATGCATTTGTATACAGAGTAGCTGTGGAGACAGTGAACAATCATCCATATAAAGAAGTAATTCTACATTCAGGCTGTACCTTATCGAATACATTTACTGAAGTAAGAATTTCAACATTTACAGGGATATAAATCTCTAACAAAATGAAAATGGGTACAGAAAAGGAAATTTGAAAGAATGGTAGGAGGTCAGTGATAAGCAGTTTGGAAAGGTAGAAGTAGGAGTAGCTGGGAGAGACTGTAACTGCTTAAATAGATGCAGGAGAGGGAATACTGTTGAAACTAGTCGATAGGTTCAGATTGGAAAAGGAGATTATTACACTGACTGCACTCTCAGGCCATAGTATAGTCATGATGGATTACTAGCACAAACCTAACTGAGCCCTGTTACTAAAGTCAGTATTGATCCGTTCACACTTAAGGATGAAAAAATAATGCAAACCATTACAGAGTGTAACTTTTGTAAGCACAGAAACAGCTGACAAAGGAAATAAGAATGAAGTGGGAAATTTTCAAAGTTGAAATCATGAGGACATTTAGACTTCTATGGAAGCAAAAGAGGAAAAGAATGCAGTCTAGTAATACAGTTAAAGCTGGTTATGTGGACAAGCAACTGTAAAAAGCAATGATTACCTTAAAAAAGGCATAAGAGCTAAGAGTTATTCTAGTCAACAGCAGAAATTGGAGGAGTAAGGATGATTTTCTAAGTTAAACAAATAAAATCCCCTAAACTATTATTGCAGCAACTAAAGGATGGGAAACATGCACGTGCAGTTTAGTGTTTAGGATGAAAAAAGTGGGGACAGATACAGAACACTACCTTAGGCATTAACACAACCATGATGACATACTATAAAACATTATAGTCAGTAACAGTAGTAGCTATTTTCTGAAGAAGACAAATGGTGGTCCTTTGTATCAGGGTAGACTGTCCTAAATTTTGAAAGTAGGAAGCAGCAGAGCTTAACAAAAGTATTTCAGTTTTGGAAATTCTGCAAGCCATAGCCTCGTTGAAGCTAGAAAAGGTACCAGGACCACATGGTCATTCCATAGATGTGTATAAAAGTTTGAAAAGGAGCTGGCACTCATTCTGTTGAGGCTTTATCATGAATGCTTCTTAAAAGGGAAGCTACCATTCATAGCTCAAGTGGCTAGTATTATTTTGCTTCGTAAAGAAGGTAGAGACCTGAACAAGCCAGAGAACTAGAAAACCATATCCGTGATATCCACAGAAATGAAAATCCTAGCTAAGCTGCTGGGAAATAGACAAAGGGAAATTATTTCCAAACTGGTGAACATTAACTGGCAAGCTTTTATAGCTGATAGGCAAGCCATACCAAGGCTGCTGAGATTATTCTACAATATGCAAAAAGTGGGGTCTTATACCTCTGAACCCTAGGTGGTCTTCTTTATAGATTTTAGTAAGGCCTTTGATTCTTTGTCATGGGATTTTATGAGAAGGGCTTTGTCTAGTTACTGTATAACAGGGGATTTCCTTAAGTGGTGTCAGCTCTTATATGCAGCTCCTGTGGCCAAAGTGAATAATAACAAATCTTGAGCACATCATTTTGAATTATCTAGGGAAACTCAGCAGGGATTTTGGCTGCAGCTAGAAACAGTATAACAATAAGATATTGCACAGGGTAGGAAAAGGGACACATTACACTTTTTGGTTGCAGATAATTGTGCAGTATGAATAGCCAATCCACAGTAATATACTCAAGAAATACTGGAAGTATTCCAGGGTTTTGTAAACTTATCACGTTTGATGTTTAATTGGGGAAAAACAGTAGCTATGCCCTTGGACACTAGACACCATTCATAAAACAACTATTTCTGAACTAAGTACCATTTGGGCAACCCCACATAAATACATAAGAATACTTCTTTCAATCAGATTTAAGGACATAGCAAAAAGTAATTTGACTAAGTTAATTAATATTGCCAAGACCAGTTGTGGAAATGGAGACAGGAAAAGTTGTCTTTACTGGTTAAAATCACAGTGATATAAAACTGTCTATCTTCCTTAAATATTTATTCATCATTAGACATATACCAGATTTAGCTGCTCACCCATTACCTAAGAAACTGGAAAAAGTGATAGTAAATTTTAACTGAGATAATAAGCATCCCCAAGTAGCCAGGAAAAATGCAATGGCTTAAAGAAGTTATGGAGGACTTGAGCTGTCAGACATTCCATGCTATGTCCAGGCATCAGACATTCTGTATTTTATACAAGCGATTTCTACTGCTAGACCAGTGTTGGCTGTTCCTTAATTATGGATTATGGTCAGGCCATCAGCAAACACACTTAGGGTAGATAGGAGGAAGATATGGGATTCGAGGCTTCATGACAACAAATTGATGGGATTACCTAGGCATAATTATAGGAGAGGTCTGCGTGCTACCCAAAGGGATCACTTATGGGCCAATAAAAAAAATTTGCTATAGTTGAAAAACCTGTTGTCTGGCAGAGTTGGAATGAAAGTGGCGTACTATACTGATCAGACATAGTGGCTCAAACAGATCATTTTCAACCTTCAAAGAATGTAAGGATAAAACTGAAGGTCAGATACTATTATGGTGGCAATAGTTGCAACTAAAAAGTGGGTCCCAGTTGTTGAAGAAGGGAAGTGTTAACCTAGAGCAGTGCATAGGATGAGTCTTTGAAAGTAAAAAAAAATCTCATCCCTGCTTGATCTATATAAAGGACCAGGTGGATATACTTTCCAGGTGCTACAGTTGGAAAGGGAAAAATGTGGATGGATATTAAACTGCCTGATAAGTACAAAGGGTTGGGCAGGCATGCTCGTTCTCACACACACACTAAGTTTTTGCTGCTTGTCTTACGTTTCATTCAATCTGAAGACTTAAAATGCTAGCATATCACTTTTAGTCAATACCTAAATAGAAGCTGGGCCAATGGGCAATGGAGACTTGGGGACATATCTGTTGACTACATTTATATATTATGGTCCTGTTCATATAGTGTGAGACTCTGGATCAAATTTATAGAAGCCTCCTCATGGTACTCATCCCTACCCATTTCACCTGTATAGAAATGCTATTAGATTCTGGGAATTGGGTTTAGAGGTTAGTACTAGGCTAACTGTCCTTGTGGGCCATTTTAAGCCTAGCCAATTACCCCATGTGAAAAACAAACCTTGCACCTTGGGTCTGTAAGGTAAACACCTTAGCTATTATGCCAACCTCCTGTTGGCACACACCTCTCTTCTAGGAGCTGAAAAAATGGTTATTACATCTGCGCCTGGTTGTTATGCCAATGAGTTATTTAAAAGACATCAAAAGAAGATATAAGAGACCTGCACTGCTATGGGAATAAAATTTGCAATGCACTTAAAGGACAGGACAACCATAAGCTAATGAATAGTTATATGTGTAAATTTTTGTGTATTATGGATCATACGGCTTAACATTTACTTATTGTTCTTCTGTATTAGCTGTAAGTGATTATTTGTACTGATTTATATTAATGGTTCTTGTTTTTTATCAGCAATGTTGGCCCATTAAGGATTTGAATGAGACAGTTTGTATTTTAATAAATATTAATAAATTTTGTAATGAGTTTTGAAAAAAATATAAGTGTGGGATATGTAAATAAGCCAGTGTTCTCCATAGCTTGGTTAGGACACATATATTGGTGAAGAAATGGAAACAGTTGATCTGCTGTGGCGACCCCTAATGAGAGCAGCCGAAAGAAGAAGAAGAAGAAGATTGGAGATGTGTACCAAAGTCTCTGTAAGGTGCATGCTCATTACCAGTGTCCGGAGTTGTCTGATGGCCTGCCATCCATCACGGTGGGTGACAGAGACTATCCATCTCCAGTCCTGGGACATCTCACAGGCAACCTCCAGACAGTATTATCTAGCTAGGCCCACATCACATAGTAATACTCCATCTCAGACATAGAATATCTCACGCCCTGGCCCTGTCTCCTATTGCCAACAGAAAGACACCATTTAGGGGTTACAAAAAAGAAAATTAGCTCTGTCACAAGGGGACATCATCTCTGACACCTATGATGGTTCCCCAAAATAAGCCCCCTTTCCGTTTAGTTCCAGTGATGTGTTTCTCTCACCCAGTTTATTTTGACAGCTTTATATTATTTTGACCTCTTTCACTTCAGCAAATAATTTTGATTATTGTGGCCTACAATGGCCTTTATCAGGTGCTGTACTGAGATAATGTATAATGCACAAGGTGACCAAGCCATACATTGACAGGCATAGCCTCTTGGTAACACTTTATGCTTTGTGGTTATTCTGTGTCATACTGATATTTTACGGCAATCATGACACATAACTATTAACCAGACATCACTGCATTGTTAGCACTTGCTGCCTGGTTGGGGACTCCTTGTACATGCACAATCCTGCTCCACCTCACTGCCCTCTCCAGATGTTTCTGCTTCTGTTGCTGTGGTGTACAGTACAGGTAATAGTAAAGCTATGCCATTGAGCTGATCAGCTTGTTTATGGATTGTCATGTTGTGCAGTATGGCTCAAAATGACCAACTAGCTGACTGTGTCAGGGAACTATTTTATTGCCCCACCAGATGTGTCACTGCAGCAGAAGCATCCTTTCAGCATGGATTCGGAATTCTGGACAGCAGTCATGAGCTAGGGATCCAGGGAGTATCAAGCATTACCTGGAACACTCAAGAAGACATATAGAAACAGATTAGTGGCTACAGAAACAGATTCTTTATCATGAAACGTTTATTTTGCACAGTATGCCTGCACTTATTATCGAAGTGTTCCTGTGGCAAGTCACCTTGCTAGAAGTAATGACACAAATGAGACAGGTACCAAATACTGAAATCATAGGAACTACCATGGTGTTGAGCACACACACACACACACACACACACACACACACACACACAAAGTACAAATATTGCAGATAATCCCCTTTGCACTGCATGCCATCAGGCAGCTTAGAGAATGATATCCTTTTCATTACAGACATCTGTGTGAGTCAAGGCCAGGTGGGACCTTTATTGCTACATGTATGCAACTTATGCCGCCCATTATCGCAGGAAGGCATGTGATGTTTTAGAGATCATGAATACTGGTGAATATCTGCTCTGCTGTCTTTAGTGCCTCATTTGGCTATGAGGCCTCATTTATGTTAACTTGTGCAGTCATTTGTATGCACTCCATAATGCGTAGTGCTGGTCACTGCACTACTGTGCAGCTTATATCTTTGAGTCACCCACAGCCTGAACATAGATCCTAACCTCACAAAAATGCCATTGCACTTTGTCTACAAATGTTAGTCTCCTTTGAAAGCAATTATATTTGCTTTAGCTTAATTTCACTTCTCTACAACATATCTAAACATTATTATTTGCCAGCTATCAATGTTTTGTTAGCACTTCATGTGTCATGGTGGTTTATAGGACTTTTTAGATTGTTAGTGCTTCAGTATGATTGGAGTTGTGTTGTTCTAGAAGCTGTTTAATAGCCTGAAATGAACCGAATATAGAGATTTTTGTTTTACTTTTTTCCTCTGAGTTTGTTTAATAAGGATGTTAATATAGTTAACGATTCAGCTGTCACCACATAACATTGTTAGTTAACTACTGTGTGATGTTTTCAGTTTGCTATATCATTTGCCTCCATTAGTGTGTGTTTTAGAAGATTTAGTCTTGATTAAGCAAAACGTATTGTTTCTTTATAAATGCAATTTATCAGTGTGTGTGTGTGTGTGTATGGGTGCTCATTGCATCACATGGCACCTGGCATTAAAAAAACATATTTGTTCCGAGGTAATCATTAAGTGCTACATGACAACATTCTTCGATTGTTATACAAACTATAGACAAAATAAAAATTATGTGAAGAAAGAGAGCTCAAGTAAATTCCTCTGGTGACTTGTAACTAATTAAATCCCCACAGAGGAATTGCAAACATATGTGATTATATGAGTAATAGAAGGCAACTCTTGAAATGACTAGATACATTTGCATTCCAAAAAAAATTGTAATGCCTGATGTTCTTTATACATCTCCATTGCTTGTCTTTCACCATCCCTTTAACATCCCCCATACACATACTTGCAAGTCTTTACCAATTTCTTTACTCAAAGAAAGTATCTCTTTCTTAGCATGATGCCTATATATTCTCATTTACTGAAATAAACCATGTTTTAGTTGCCATTTCTTTTTTATTATTTAAAAACATTTTCTAACAAACTAAAAACAACTAGCCAAGCTAGATTTGTATGCTTTTTTGCAGTAGCAGAAAGGCATTCTGTCGTTATTTCAAATTCAAAAGATCAAGGTGATATTTAACAGATCAAGAAAAAAACTGCAGGCCTATTTAACTAAGAAATTAAAGTTTAAAGTTCAGTTGCTAATGAATGTCACACAACACCCTCTTGTCCTGATACTAATATTAACTGTTCAGTCACCACAGTGTTATGCAATGTATAGTCTAAAACAATCAGCTGTCTCTATTATAATGTAAATATATAAGCATATTTCTGACAATTTACACAAACTAGTCTAATGATACTAAGAATCTGGCCACTAGAAAGTATTTTTAGTCTAGTAGGAGTGTTCGGTTAGAATTGTTATACTTTAGTAGGGTGATGTTTGCACCTGCCCATTTACAAACCATACTATATACATTTGTGCATTACATTTTCACCTATTGCCAGCTGTAATACTGATTTGCATGCATACTTAACACACACACACACACACACACACACACACACACAGTGCATACGTTTTCTAATTTTAGTCTTTTATGTCTATTGCATTGCAATGCATTGTAATGTCTACTATTGTCATGTAACAATATACTGTGCTTCAATCAGCTGCAATGTATTATGTTAAATATTACCATTTATTGTCGCCTAGTATGCTTTTGCTATGTTGCACGTGATGTGGCTAAAAATGTTCCTAGGACCAGTCCAGTTACTAGTTAACAAATGTAATATAAGATGAAGATTCCAAATGGCTTTATAAATTATCCAGAAGTATTCATTTTGTCTAGTCATTCCTCTGTCACTTTGACAAAATTTCATATTATCAATAATACTGAGAAGTGGCCGTCAGTTTTATACTTTACGTTTTCTTATTCAGTATATCAGCATAGTAAACGTTTTGGAAACAGTCGGGCTCTCAAGTCGTTTGATAACGTGAAGAAGAAAGTGCGATACATTCCTGATAAAAAATGCTTCATAAACAACCCTACTTCTCGTCTTCCAACTCCAAAAATTGATATTGCTAATTTACAGCAAATCAGAAGAGAGTGAGTTCAAACTTTTTTATTACGAAACTGCACTGTTTTGATTTGCATCTAGTCAAGTACTGCGTTCATTTCTTTGTCTGGTTTATAAAGCAGAAAGTTTTGAGTTATATTTTCAGTGTCACCACCAACACACTCACTACCCACGCGCACAGTAATTCTCTTTTTCTTTTGCAACAATAGGCCATAAAAACTGCGGTCATCTCAGAAAAAAAGGACTTTGTTAAAAAATGCACTTGTCTGAAAGTAGAAGTTCCCCTTTTGTAGATGTCCTTAAAACCGTCAAAAGTTGAGCGTAGTCAGGGGTGTCACACGAAATCAGTGAATAGCCTTTTTAGGAGCGTGCCCCCACCTTCAGGCTATTCATTCTGCGCCCCTCCCCCATGCACACTGCTCTGCCTAATGGAGCTGAACCAAAGCTTCTCACTGCGCAGGGAGCAGTGCGCGTGGCTTGGACGTTGCATTCGTTGCCTATTGGCCAGCGATAATTATGGGCACGCTCCCGCTACAGACAGCACCTTGCGGCATATATTATGCAAATTATGTACCGAATGTGGCACGGGACGACCTGAGGCAGCCCATTCATTCATCCTTCTAAGACCCGTCGGGAATGGGGAGGGGGGGTGCTATTGTTTCACACAGTATATAAGATGTCTGAGGCCAGTCGTGTGCCAAACTTACTGCTCACACGAGCCGTCTGCAATTCAAATAGTGAAAAAAACTTAAGAGGTCGCGTGCCCCCCAGCAGCAGCCTACCAAGTGCCTTAAACTTTACTGGCAGTGCCACCTACGTTACTAACGCTGAAAAGTAAGTAGTGAATACTTTAAGTTCTATACTG
Organism: Protopterus annectens; assembly: GCF_019279795.1. Taxonomy (NCBI): domain Eukaryota; kingdom Metazoa; phylum Chordata; order Ceratodontiformes; family Protopteridae; genus Protopterus; species Protopterus annectens. Next base: position 1,380,550,162 of record NC_056733.1, read on the forward strand.
CATATTCTTATTAAAACGAAACTGATCGGTTTCAGTACAGTTGCTAAGTGTTTTCTTTTTTCTCTTTGCAGCATGAGTTCCAACAGTATCTATTCTGATTTCGATGTCTGCAGCGAGCGATCCTTTCCTCTAACAGATGACGATGACTGTGTTAGTCTAACAGAGGTCTCTCCATCCTCCCCAGAACATATGTCGTCAGGCATTCCTAGTCCAGTTAAGTCGGAAGATGACAAGGAAAAGAAAAGAAGGAGGAGTCGCTGCAAAGTGAAAAACGAAGCTCTGATGCACAGTATCAAAAGGACACGGAGGGTGAAAGCTAACGATCGTGAAAGAAACCGAATGCACAACCTTAATTCTGCACTTGATGAGCTCCGCAGCATCCTGCCCACGTTCCCAGATGACACCAAGCTGACCAAGATTGAAACTCTGCGCTTTGCCTATAACTACATCTGGGCACTGTCTGAGACTCTGCGCTTAGCTGACCTGCACTTAGAAAGCGACAGCTCTTCAAGAGTGGTGCTGCCCGTGGTGCTGAATGTGTGCCAAGCGGAGCAACAGTCACCCCACAGTCCTTGTAGTGACTCTGGTTCTTGGATGTCGGCAGCTTCTCCATCCCATTCGTCACCAGCCCTTTCATCCAGCTGCTGTTCTTTCAGTCCCAGTAGTCCAGCAACCTCAGAAGACTTCTGCCACCGACCTAGCGAGAGCATGTTCTCTTTGCACTGTTCTCTTGCTAAAGAGTTTGGCAATATGCATTGCTTTCCTGAATACTAGCAAATGAAAACCCCATGATAACTTACCAACCAGACAAGCTTAAACTGTGTTTGAGTTATAATGGACTGCACACCACAGAAGTATCCTAAGATTGACTTGAAGATCGGTTTGCTTGTTACATGTGCTTATGACAAGAAACTGAACAAAACTTAAATGGCGGGGGTAGATGGTGGGATCCTTCTAAAACAGACTGTCATATGTTAAATTAAATGTTGTACTGAACTGTCAGAACGTACCAGTTTATGTAATGAAAGTGTTTATAGCAAATGGGTTGTTTGTACAACTTTAATGCGTTTAAATTAACATTTGGCAGAAGCATTGGTAAATGTGGTCTGATGAATGTAGGTTACTATGTTTGTTTTGCTCACACTTCCCTTTTTGCACTTTTGAAAGTTTAGTACAAAACACACACATTGGTTGTCTTTTTCTTAACTCCTGTCAGTCTGTTGGAAAAGCAGTCTCAGAAAAGATAATGGACATGCTTGCTGCTACCGAGAAGGTGAAAAGTCAATTTTACAATTTGTATAAGATAATGAAGAATGGAGACCGTGGAAATTTGGTTTGAACGCTTTGACAATAGAATGAAAAGACTTTAGAAAAAAGACAAGAAGCTGGGTCGATAGATTATGGATTTTGACCTTAAGCATTACAGTCTTTATGTAGCCGGCTTCTCTGAGTCCGGCGGTGCTGTTAGGTAACATTTTAAACAGTTTATTAGTTTTATAATTTATTCCATTCTATATATAACGTGTATTTTTGTATATATAAAGAGAAAATATTCTAATAAGTATTTCTTTATAAAGCTGCATTTTTGTACGGAATTGTTCCTGTAAATAAAAAAGGTTTAATATTTTTAATAATAGCCTTTGGTGTAATTAATTTTAGCATTTCTTTAGTAAATAAATGGAAATAATGAAATAAGTGACATGGGTGATTAAACGTCATCTGCAAACAAACTGTGGTACAATATACTTCACAACACACACCCTGGAAATGTTTTGAGAAGATGTCATTTCTTTTAAGTCACTTCATCAATATGTGTGTGTGTGTGTGTGTTCTACTAAGGAAACCACTTTGGGGTAAGAAATTAACTACTAGCATGGGATACGTAATTAAACAGCAAAGTACAACCAGGAGCTTTGCGCTGAGTTAAGGCCTTACTTATCACCTGTGTGCATTTTTTTGCCTTTTTTTTTGGGGGGGGGGGGGTAGCTAACCAAAACAATTTGCCTGGAGTGCTTTACTGAAATCGTGGTGTGTTTTCTAAGCAAATCCCGTTTTAAAGACAGTTTTGCACTTTCAGGAGCAACTCAAAAGATGCAGATGTTTTATTAAAACCCATTATTCCTTTTCCCATATAAACAGATTGAACCCCTCTAACCCGTGTCTTCATTTTTTTCCAAACAAGCTGAAGACATAATCGATAATTTTAGAGATGATGCACGTTTGAATGCAATTGCAATACCTGCGGTACCCACTCAATAAAAGGGCCGTTTAAAATCGAGGCATAAAATCTGATCTGTTTCATTTTTTAATCTAGAAAAACGCATATCTACATATTCTAGGTTTAACATTCCAGCGAATCCAATTCAGTTACGCTGTTAGCTTTTTTGGGGAGGACAGTTAATTTTTTATCATAGCAACTATCTTGTTGCCGCGAGTTCTAAATGGACCAGCATCCTAAACTCATAAAATAGAGACAAAAATATTCTAGCTAATTGTAGAATGTATTTACTCATTCACAAGTAAAGCACGTGAGTGGGTTCAAAGGTAAGTATATTCAGTTGTAAAAGTGAAGGGAAAAGAATTACCACATTTGCATTCAATCAATATGACTATGCGTCACATTTTTATTATTTACTAAAAACTTCACGTTTGATTCAGTCTGTATACACAGTTTCACTTTTATTCTTCAACCGTGAGACAGCTTGGATTTGGTTCAGTAAAACTCTGTGAAGCAGAGCTTTATTTTCCTTGTGTGAATGAGGTTGCTAAATCCTCTATTTATGGTTTCAGCAGGGGTTCCCAGAGATCCTGTTGTCCTTACACGTGTCACAGACCCTCAGGAGAGAGAGTCACTCGCCGAAATGAAAATGATAAAAGGGGTAAGAGGATCTTGCCAGGGGATAGAAGATCACTAATAAGGAACGTCCTGGCAAGCTTTCTTTTTTGTGAGGTGGAGGTGTGTGTGTGTGTGTGGGGGGGGGGGGGGTTGCGATTTTCCACCTCCTTGCAATTCAAAGGTACCCAGACACAAACTGCAAAGATCATCTTGGAGTTAAGGTTGCCAACATTTTCAAATGCACAAAGTGGGACATTTTTTTATAGAAACTTGATATTTTGTAGGACAAAACATACCCACAGCTGTTGCGAATGACAGAACTATTTTTGCCAAAATATCACTTGTTCTCCTAGCATTTGAGTTGAGCATGTTGTTTCATATAACATTTAGCTGTTTCAGATACAAAATAATTGTTCTATGCACCTATTAATGAAACCTTGTGATTTTTTTGTCCTGAAATCTCAGGAATTTTCCATTTTAGCTATTTTTGCGGGACACAACTGCCCAAATAGGGACTGTCTTGCACAAAGATGGACAGGTGGCAACCCAACATGGGGTAGGCATTGTTACTGATGTGGTCTGATGTGACAAAGGGTTGATTTCCTTGCAAAGACTTCTTAATCTACATATTTGGAAATATGGCTTAGTCCAAAGCAAAAATAAATTGACTTAAAAGGAAAGACACTAGCATGTTTGTTTATTAAGCAGAAGAAATGTTTTGCAAAAATCAACTTATTGTAGGTTTTTCTGCTTTCAAAACTTGTTTCAGACCTTTGTGCCCCCTGGCTTCTTGGTTAGGTTGTCCCTTTCCCACTAGCCTAATGACAGCATTTTGAATGTGGAATACATTTTTAAAATGATAAGTGGGTGGGGATAGGGCAACAACATTATGTTTGCTAAAAAATACAATGTTTTTCATAGCATGTTTAATGTTAGCAGGGCAATATAACCATGGAGATCCATGTCAGATGCTTTAAAACAATTTACTAAAACTCCTTATAAAATCGGCATAATCTCTCAGATGGAATCTAAATTCAGAAGTAATTGTTTACATCTTTCTAGGTGCAGTCCCTAATATGCTGGTAAAGGCTGCCGAAAAACATCCTACCTCTAAATACTTCACATGGGACAAATTCTTCAAACGGATATATTTCACATGCTTCACAGGAAAAAAATGAAAATTTGCATTCAATTGAAGCACTTATGATAAGTGAAGAATGAACTACCCTATCATATAGCTCCCAATTTAATGCCTACATATTATGTTATCTTGTATTATTTGCTAACCTTATGGCTACCAGATATTTTCTTAGAATGTGTAATGCTTGACTTTTAGGAAAAGGTGATTTATCACCCAATGTTGTCTTTCTTGTATCCTATTTGTAGAGAATGCATTGTACTTTGTCACAGAAGTATTTGAAATGGGTGATTCTGGCACTCTTTATTTCATACAATCATCTAAAAAACTTAGTTTTTGCCACTAGTCATCATATTTATATGACCTTTGACATCTTTTTACAGTTTGTAAATTCAGAATCTATCTACATACATAGCTACAACTAGTAAACATAGATATTTATACTCAATGATTAATATTTAAATGAAGGCATGTAGCATGATATTGTCAGATGTAATTTTTTTGGTAGGCAGTGGCACATTTCTCACTTTTCTCATTAATAGAAACCTTAAAAAAACTCTTCTATGTACTAAAGTCTTTTTTATAACTTTCATTGGCACATCTATCACATTTCTCATTGAGAAAAATCTTGAAATGAAATGCTACTGTGTGCTAAGGTCTTTCTTATAATTTTCATTCATTCTTTGTTAACCAGGTTAATCCCGTTGGACTAGTAGCCTCTTTTCAGGGATGATCTAAGTTGGTATTGATACTACTAGGGGAAAGTTGGCTAGAGCAGAAGAAAGTTTCCTCTACTCTTTTGATAGGTGCCATAGGACACACTGAAAAGTGCATCTGCACCTGTTAATGGGGCACTGCAGTGTCAGCAATCTATCGCCCTGGTGTGGGAAAATAACCCACATCCTTTGGCCTAAAGGAGAGTGTGTTACATGTTGTACCACTGACACTGCTAAGGTAAGTTACTGAATTAACTGAAATCATTTGAAAGAAAAAAACACAGTTTCAATGAAACCCAAACTGAAGAAATCCATGTATATTATTTTGATTGCAAAATTAAATGAATCTTATTCAAAGCCTATGACTAAAGAAGGTGACAGTAGTACTTACTGATAAAATGTTTTTCAGATATAAAATGATTTGGCTGTCAGAAATTACACATTCAGTTATGCATGTGAAGAAAGATTTTAATGCGGTGAATTCTTTACCAGCTAGTAGTGAGTGGGTCAGAACACAGGATCTCATATATGTCAGAGTGAACTTTCCTTAAACCACAAAGAAGCCCCCATGCCTTTGTTTGATATTACAGTATGCACTTTGCACCGCCTCATAAACTCAGTCCTAACCTAACATGTACGCACGCGCACACACACACACACACACACACACACACACACACACACACACACACGCATATGATTTGCAGTTGACACATAGGTGTAGTATGTTTTCAAACACAGTCCATGAAACTTAAAATACACTGAAGAAAACAAGAATGCACATAAGCAGATTGGAAATTCTGTATAATATGCCCTGAAAGTTTTACATGCATATATTCATCTTACCAGATGATAAGATCTAAACTGGTTAACCAATGTGTTGTGGTTAACTAGGTTATGAGCAGGAGGTAGTAGGAAATGTATACATTTAGTAGGGTGAACTGATACAGCTGTAGCAGAGGAGTGGGGAATGTTAAGAAGTGGGCAAATGCACATAGTACTTTTACACAAACTGGCAGAAGTGTAGTTTTCTCCACAACAAAATTGAGAAGGGGGTACCTCCAGTTAACAAGGCCACAGTTTATTTCTATTACTTAATATGTGTGAACTTTATTGGGGAAATTTGAGGCTATGAATATAGTCTGAAGGGTCTGTTATAAGTTGCCATGATGAGAGACAGAGCAAGATGTATACAGCAACTTAAACAGACCAGTCTGAAAGTAAATAGTCATAATCCAGTTTTAGTCTGTGATTGCACTGGGGGGCTTCCAGTTTGACAAGTATATGGCAGTTAACATTGCACCAGTGCAGTGGGTTGGATATGACATACCGTTTAACTGTATTTGTGGATATATTGAATTACTGGCTGTGGTTAGAACTGTTAATGGACAAGTGCTGGACTAGTACCAGAAACTCAAATAAACTTCTAATATCATAAATATACATTAGGTGGTTGATAATTATTAATGTAATAGTTATGTATCAGCTCACAGAGCTCTTCTACAAGTGTTCATCTGCATCAGACTACAGCATTGTTTTAATTATGTAATTGTCATGTTGATTTTGGAGGCGGTATAAAATGCCACAAGTAGCATCTCACAAAATAACTCTATGCATTTTGATTTGAGCAAGATTTTCACTTTATGTTCACGTTCTAAGTGCTTTGTTTGTTCCAACTTTGTTTTTGGGTGTCCAGTACATTAAAAAAATAATAATTGTAATTAATATTTCTAACAATGTAAGCAGGCTTTCCTTTTTGTACATTTACCTCATGCACCCATGATGAACAGATATCTCACCTTGTTAATGTTTTGAATTGATTGAGGAATGCATGTTCTGCTCCATGATGCTTTTATAAAATTTCTGAATATCCATCCATGTGAGTTTAATGATGATTTTTATTACTTTCATGACATCTCTCCCATGTTTGCTTTTTAAATTGTCCATGAATTTTGTCATCTTTATATACAAATCACTACCTCGTCATCTTTTAGTTGTTATTGTGTCAGTGTTTCTCAGTTTCTCCATGCTGCTGTAGTGTGGCACAGATTGCCATTGCAATGTCTTTACTGAAACTGAGTCATTACTGATATCTTTGACAAACTGAATTAATTATAAATATGCAGTAGATCCACTGTATTGTTGTGCAGCTAACTTGCTTTTTTATTTTCTTTTTCATTTTAAAATTCATACGATCTTTTCTGAGTTAGTTTTCATCTTTTATTTCTACTGTTTGTCATGTGTATCTGTCATATTTTTTATTTCCAATGTTATTACATAATATGCTTAGAATAAAAGTGGTATAATAAACTTTATTTAAGGGAAAGCATTTTGAGAACTAATAAACAGCTTCACTTTGGTGTCAGTCAGGTGTTTCTACTTTCCCATTTTACATCACAGTAGCTCACATTTCACTGCTGAAGGTTATTATCATATACACTTACTTTCTCATGACACACAAGGCAATATCTTTCTGGTCACATTTTAGCTTTTTTACTGTCTAAGGTTACAACAACTTGTAGAAAGAGTGAAACCGTTTTAACATGGCTAACTGATTATCCTTTCTGAGAGAAGCAGTGATCTCAAAGTGAATAATATAGTATAGGTGTACAAGGTCTTCTCCCCCTGCAAAAAAAAAAAAAAGCAGATCTGTTGAATTTTATTGCATGGTATTTTTGCGCATAATCTGTACAGGCTTTAATTCATGTCTTTTGAGTGTATGGTTCACAAGCAGTCTGTGATGAATAGTTTAAGCTGAGGAATTATGATACCTGAAGATTACTTTCAGGGAATCCTGGTGGATCTGTTTTGTACAGAACTGTGTTTGGTGTACTGGGTATTTTGGTCACTTACATAGAAGCTGAGTTGGCTGTTTGTCTTTGCAGTTGTTCAAAGGAAATAACTATGGTATTGTAAATCACATTGAAAGATGATCAGTCCTACACTTTTCCTTGTATTTCTTCTCATTCCACTCTATAAGTTTATTTTTTATGGTTACCAGTGTGCTGTTTTAAACAGGGACTGTTTCCATTGTATATGCTCAGCAGGTTGAAGTCTCACCTTTGATACTAAGATCAAATAGACTGTTTTTTTCAAACTGCAAATCAGTAAATTGGATTCATATTACAATACTGAATCTGATGTGCAGTATGAGACAATACTGACCCCATAAGGTACCCTTACGTTAAATGACTTTGTAAATTTGGGATCCCACCTGCCTGAGTTGCCACCGAACTGATGGTTCTAGCTTTTGTTACAGTCCTGAGCAATGCACTATGTAGTAAATGCCAGCATTTTATCACTACTGCCAAAAATGTACCAGTGATACAATATTTGATCAAACTAAAGCAGGGGAGTGTGCAGATGGACAAACTGATGACTTGGACTCAGAATATTTTGAATGCTTGTCAGTAACTATGTTATCTCTCTTTTTTTGGTATATGATTTGAAGATACAGCATTACTGCAATTGATCTTTACAAAAACAAATTTTGCATTTCTCATTCAGTGAAATGAAGAGCAATTATAAATTACCCTGTTTAATTAGCCAGTCCAGTGGTGTGGCACAGAAGGATGAAGCTCTGACTACTATCAAATGACCCAAGTATGATTAGTGGCTTGGTCACTTGATGGGCTAGCAGGCAGGATGAGTTTGAGCTAGGAATAGCCCTGAAGTCCTTTTGGAGGGCAGAAATAGGGAAGAACATAGAGTTCTTCTCAATTTCTGTCCAGGGTGGGAGGTTGGCATAATAGCCAAGATGTTTACCTTACAGACACAAAGTGCAGGGTTTGATTCCCCTGTGGGGTAATTGGCTAGACTTAAAATGGCTCAGAAGGGCAGTTAGCATAGTACTAATCTATGAACCTCAGTAGGGAAGGAGTGAGTGAGCTGAGGAGAGTGGCTATATTAAGGCTTAGGGGTGGGCACATCATCACAGTTCACAACTCACTCCACCTACAAGGATATTTGTAGGGAAAAGCTGTATTGTTTATTAAAACAATCTTACCAGCATATATGACATTACCAGCTAGCAACTCCATTGTGTGCCTTCTTCCTGACTAAAACTCAGTGTCGCAGTTCCCTACCCTACCACTAGGTGATTCAGGGAAGGGCAGGAGAGCTATAGCAGAGCAGACAGGCAGCTGAAAGTTAACAAGGGCAAGGAGCCAAAAAAACATGTTTAGCTGCTTTTTTGTGATTTTATATAGCAATTAATATGCACTTGTATTAGTATCCCACACTTAAAGAGTGTAAGCAATTTGTTCAACATTATACATGTCTTATGCTAAACTGTAACTTAAGGCATGTTAAGACTAGTCTGTTAGTAAACTTAATAGCAACTCTTCGTTGCTCCTTGTGTAATTTTTGATGATGCACAGGTTCTTTGCATTATTTTAGCTGCTTTATATATTGCTAGATTTGCATTAACATTTTTTGTGTGTTTTTTTATATTTGAGCTTTTCTAGATATCAGCTTTAGTAAGCATTGTGTCCAAATAGTATGCCATCCACTCTCACTTCCCTAGCACATTTTTCTTTATTTCCACAAACTAGTGTGATATTCTGCCATAATCAAGCATATGCTTATGTTATGTTCCTTATTAAACACATTTAGATTAAAAATTCATGTGGAATCTTGGTTATTATTATCATTACCTAGCACCATACAACTGTCACAAATCTGGATTTTATTTCTCTTCAAAAGGCAATTTTGCCTCAAGACTGTAATGTCTCTTCCCGGGATCATCCTAGCTCTCCATATCTATCTAGCTATCTATCTATCTGTCTGTCTATCTATCTATCTATCTATCTATCTATCTATCTATCTGTCTGTCTGTCTGTCTATCTGTCTTACAAGCTTCGGCAGAGAAGGATGATTCTGTCGACAGATTAGACCTGATACAATAGTGTATGGGGACCTGTACAGATGGAACCACCCAGATCAGGAAGGGAGAACCTGAAATCAGTGGCAGTCTGGAAAGAAAACGTCAAACAGAAGCAAACAAAACTTAAATTAGAATGAAAATGTAACAACCAACTAACCAGCCAATCAATAAAAAAGGTCATGATTTTGGGAGTCAGCGGCCTTAACTTGTTAGGCTGTAACAAGAAGGAACATGACTAAGTCCTTGTACGCCATAATCTTATATAAATGGTCATCCAGCCCGGAAGGTCTAACCCTGTGACAGGATGTAACTTGCTGACTGGCAATGTATTCTTGCATGACCTTTCAACGATTCACAGGCTGTCATATCCTCTAATCTTCTTTAAATTAACACTGCCCTGTGATGTTCTTCTCATCATTTGCAAAATGTGTGGCTGCACCTATTTTGGTTTCTGAGAGCAGGGAAACAGACTTCTGGAGAAATCTGACAATCAGAACTGGGGTTGCCTCTTTTGTAAATCGAGTCCACTCCAGAGTTATGGCCACTTTCTCAGTCCGCTTAAAGCAAATCAGGGAATTCATTTTCTTTAGACTTAGAAGGCTGAAGAGAAATCCATGTCCATGGCTTTCAAGTTCATGGAAAATAATCAGTCCTTAGAAGGCTGAAATGAGAACATTCAGGATTAGGATAGTTATCTGCATTACCTCACCCTGAAGAAACAGTGTAGGATAGCAACCAGCTCCTCTAAAATGGTTTGCATGAGATACAAGTAGTGACCGTTAGGTATCCATGTTAAACTGTTTCAGTGATCATTAAAAAAACATTCTGACATCTTTTACCCATTTAATAATAAATGTACTAGGAAAATAGTCAGCTGCTTTATTAATAAGATCAAACATATATCATTTCTTTATCATACCAGCTGGTAACTGTTGCACCTGATGATGTATTTTGAAAGGATGGAATGTTGTGTCTATCTTCCTCTTCATGTTAGAAAAATATTGTCTTGTAAAAAATGAATAAAATGTGCAGATTGATGCTCAAAATTATATTCCCTTAACTCTTTTTTCATAAAGATGGAAGGGAACAAAATTGCAAAACCACTGGCAGACATTTAACATCTAACTCTGACTCTTAGGCACAATACCACTTGACTAAGTATGTTGCAATGAGTCATTTGTCCAAAGTAGCTAACCTGAGCACGTCCCATGATTTCAGACTTTTGTCTTTTAATAAAATTCAACTAAATTCATGAAAATATGAATAGACAAATAGTCTACTCTCCCAAGTTCAGCATGACTTTAGCCAAGGGTTAAATACAAAATTAGTATTTTATCATCATCATCAACAACCCCCTTTATCTCCCATTTGCTGCATGAGCTCAGGGTGTCATGTCAACTGTTGCCATCTCTCTCTATTCAGAGCCACTCTCCTACCTTCTTCAACACTCATGCCTAACTGTCACAGGTCTTCTCTCACACTGTCCATCCATGTCTTTGCTGGATACCCTCATTTTCGTTTGCCTTCTTCTTCTTGTCTGTCCAAAATCTTCTTCAGCAGATTGTTTTCTGCTTCTCTGCACATGTGCTCGAACCACCATAACCTGTTCTCTTTGAACTTTTATGCAATTGGAGCTACTTTGACTTCTGCTTTTAAGACCTTATATCTTTGTCTGTCCCACAGTGTGCATCCTACCACCCATCTCATGCACTTCATCTCCATAACGTTTAGTTTCCTCAGCTACTGTGCCTTTACTGTCTAGGTTTCCATACCAAACAGTAGCAGTGGTTGTACCACTGTTTTGTACACCTTACTTTTCATCTTCTTTGGCATTCTTCTGTCATACACTATCCCTGACACTCAGTGTCAATGGCTGCAGCCCCGCCTCATTCTACCTTTGACATCCTTAGTTAGACTTCCTTTCTCATCAACGACCCCTCCCAGATACTTGAACCTGTTCCACTATTTTCCCTTCTATCTCAGTTCTCAGCTTTTTCTGATGTCCACCATTTGCTGCCATTACAGCTCTTTTATTTGTTTTCAGTTTCATCCCATGTGCCTTCAGTTTTGTGATCCATTCCACTATCCTTTGCTGAAGTTCTTGTTCAGAGTTTGCCTTTAATACCATCTGCATACAGCAACTTTGCTGATCTGACCCTTTCAACCTGTTTGTTAATGTAATTCAACACTTGTGTGAACGGCAGAGGGCTCAGAACTGAATTGTGATGCATACCCACTCACACTGGAAATCCCACTGTGAGACCAAACACTGTTCATACTTGAGTCATTGGGTCCTTGTACTAATTCCACCAATGGTTCTGGGACTGCAAACCACCACAGGACTGCCTAAATCAACTTTCATGGGAACCTTGTCATATGCTTTCCTCAAGTCTAGGACTGTCCAGTTGGAGTCTCTCCTCATTTCTAGCTTCTTCGCAACTATCTGTCTCAATGCAAACATTGGGTCAGTTGTGCTGCATCCCAATCTGAATCCAAACTGCACATCTCCCATCTTAATTTCTACTACTTTGCATATTCATTTTATAAGTCACCCTTTCCGGAACTTTCATTAAATGTGATAGGAGTTTGATAGCTATGTACTGCCCGCAGTTGTGAATGTTCCCTTTGTTCTTGAACACTGACACTAGTATGCTTACTCTGGTCTATATTATAACAGCGAATGCTGTATAATCGACCGTAAAATTTCGAAATGGCAAAATGCCGAGCACACGGAACAGTGATTTTTTTTCCCAGGGAAAAAATTGCTGCTCCATAAAATACAAAACAAAACAAAAAAAAAACAAACACAAAATAAAGTGGGGGGCTTCACCCCCTACTTAAATATACCAACTCTGAGATCGTACCACAGTGGAGGAAATGGCAAAGTCCCAAAAATGGCCCAGTGACTTTTTTCCTGGGAAAAAAATCACTGTTCCATGTGTTCGGGATTTCGCCATTTTGATTAAAAAGGTTCGATTAAACAGCATTTGCTATTTTAAGTGTTCGCTGATTTAATAGGGAACCTGCTTATTCTCCAGTCATCTGGGATAAACCTTTCTCTCCATACTGCTATGAGTACCTTTAGGACCCATTTCTCCCTTATCTCACCCAACATCTTTATCACATCTGCTGTGACCTCATCTGAGCCTGCTGCTTTCCTTGATTATATTTTCCTTGGTGCTCTTCTTACTTCTTCTATGGTGGGCTCCATCTCCTGTCTCATTGTAGTCTGTGTCTGGGGAGATACAGCTTCTAAGGAGTTTTCTTTATTCAGGAGCTGCTGCAAGTACTCCTTTCATCCGCCTTAATGTCTTGTGTACTAGTGAGCAGGTTGTTGCTGGCATCCCTTATGAAGGGTGTTTGACTATCTTCTTTATCTTTATGCCTTTGCCTAGCAAACTGATATATTTTATTTGTGCCATTTACTGAGTCACTTTCCAGAAGTTGGTAGAGTGCCGCTGATACCTTGTTGTTTGCTACTGCAACTCCTTTTTTTAGCCTCTTTGTTAGTCAATTAATATTCCTTCCCATCCTGGTCTGCCTTTGCTATCTCCCACTTTTTCCTGCACTCCTTTTTCCTTTGATGACTTCCTGGACTTCTGCATTCCACCACCAGCGATCCTTATGTATCTTATTTTCATACCTGGCTTGGCCACATGTCTGTTCTGCAGTCCTCAAACATGCTGTTTTGAGGTGCTGCCATTCTTCTTCAGCTCCACCTATTTCCTCTTTTTCTTCAGGTGGTGGAGCTCTGAGTAATGCTTGAACTGCTGTGTTTTCTCTCCAGTCAACTTCCAGGTCCTCAGCCTGGTCTCTGTTGACCTTAGAGCCTTCTCTGACCACTGCTTGCAGCTGATTGTGGCAACCAGTGATTTATGCTGTGGGCAACTGTTTTGCTGGGCATGACATTGCAATTGCTGATTCTTCCCCAGTGCCCTTTCCTTACTAGCAGAGAGTCTATCCGAGTTGCTTGTTCGCCAGTCTTGTATGTTATCTTGTGACTGTATCTCTTGCTGAACCATGTGTTGGCAATTATCAAGTCATTTGCCAAAGAGAAGTCTAGAATGGCCTCTCCTTCTTTCTTCCTGTTGCCCCACACAAGTGGACCAAGGCAAGTCCTCATATCCTGTTCTTTCTGTCTCAATATGTCCATTCACATCACCGATAATCAACACCAATTCTTGCTGTCCTGCTTTATCCAGTAGGTCCTGCAACTGCTGTCTGAGTGCACTCTTTTCCTCACTATCACAACCCTGCTGTGGGACATAGGGCAATATTCAACATCTCAGCCTATCATTAGGTTGGATTCTGATTGCCATGTGTCTGTCACCAATTCGTATGACATCACACAATGCTTTCTGAAGTCTCTCCCTCATCGCAATTCCCACACCATTTCTAGCTTGACCTTCTCTTGAGAGGCAATATCTGGATTTGAAGCCAAATGGCTTTATTACACTACCCTTCCATCTTGCCTCCTAGATACATAGGATGTCCAGCCTCCTCCTTGCCATCATGTCATCCACTTCCAAGCTCAATCCTGTGAGTGAACCTACATTAAGTGTAGCAATTCTTAGTTCTTTTCTGGTAGGTTGATTGATTTTGTATCCAGTTTTTGCTCAATAGAGCTATCTCAGGTAACCCAAGCTGGGTAACTGGACACTGGCTGGTCAGTAGCTTATTGACCTAGGACTGCTATGGCAAGCACACACTGACCAATAAGGGTACCTGCACTCCTCCCACCATAGGTCAGAGAAGGCTAGGTCCTCAACCTACTTATCACTGTAAAATACCCATGCTCACTTGATGGCATTAGTCAACAAGAGCAAATTACCTATAGCTGTATTTTTATGCCTAGTGTCTAGCCATGCCACTCTGCACAGTCTGTCTTCCATGTTCTCCTTTCTTGAGGATACTGTGCACCACAGTAGATGCCCAAAGTGGTTTGTCTTTGCAACTCTTCTCCCTATAAGACACTGTCTAGAATCTGTGCTACTGTCACAGCTCTAATCTTGGATGAGATTGAGATAGAAACACTCAGCATGTTTTTTGGAGGTGGGAGGAACCCTACAGGGAGAACATGCAGGGCTGGATTCAATAAACCCTACACAACTTAAAAAAACATGTGCTTGTCACAGTGCGAAGTGCACAATAGTCCACCAATTTTCTTCGGCAAGTGGTTCTACACATTATGTTGAGCCACGCAAATATGGTAAATGTTGTGGCATGCTAATTGTAACATAAGCAGCTGAACTGTATCCTAAATCAACAAACCCAAAATGCTGTAGCTATTCAACAAGTTATGAATCAATCATGTATATTTAGTGTAACCTTTTGCCTCAAATTCTAAAACCTATTGGAATACAGCCAGAGAAACTACACTAGAGAGAAAGAATGTCAGAGGTCGCTGCTCTTCTGCATGTGTATGTGCAACAGGTTCAAGTCTATGCTGCTGCTGCTGCTGCTGATAGACATCAGGCAAGAAGGGTAAGGGTGTTTAGACCCTGTTTAGATTTTCATGGTCTGCATGAGGTAGAAATAATAGAGCGCTACAGGGTGGATAGAGATACACTCCAGAAATTTGGCAACCTCTGTCATCTTCAACTGAGAGCAAGGGCAAACTGAGAGGAACCAATACCTGTGGAGACCAAGGTATTTGTAGCACTCAGAATTTTAGCTACCAGAATCTTCTATAGACCAACAGGGGACATGCTTGGGGTGTCACAGACATCAGCATCCAGGATCCTACATCAATTCCTGAATGCTATGCTAAAGCATGCCAGTGACTATATATATTTTTTCCTGTACCCCCAATGACAGATCTAAAACAATGCAGGATTTCTTCTCCATGGCACACTTCCCTGAAGTCCTGGGTGTCATAGACTGCACACACATTGAGATCAGAGCAGCACTCGGGGAACAGGAAAGGGTGTACATAAAAAGAAAGAGCTTCCACTCTATTAACTGCCAGGTCATGTGTAACGCAAAGGGAATTATCCTGAATGTGTCTGCTGGCAGCCCCATCAGTTACCATGACTACCATATCTGGCACAACTCACAACTCTACCAGAGGTTTTCCGGAAGGGATATCCCACAAAGTCATTTCTTGGGGATGCATGGTATGCACTTGAACCATGGCTGATGATGAGGCACACACTCAAACCAGAAATATCATAGAGCATGTGTTTAGGCTGTTGAAATTGCAGCTTCAGTGGCTAGATACATCAGGGGGAGCCTTGCTGTATGATCCCAGTACTTGTGCTGAAATTATCACTGTCTGTGCTATCAGGAACACCAAGGGGAAGGAGCACACATTCCACCACCATTGGTAAAGTCACCACAGCCAAGCACAGGTGAGGACTCAGAGGGGGAAGCACCAGCTGCTGTGGGTGTAGTAGATGGAAGCATGTAGAACATGCCTGCACCCTTGTCAAGAGGCACTGGATAGCACACATGATGACTACCTAAGGGGTACAACTTTCATCCTATGCACAGACATACAGTAAAATTGATTCCAGGCAATCTCACAACCTTAACTTATCCATGTATTGCTGTGTACTGCTAGCATCACACAGAGTTAGCCTCAAATTAAAATAGTTGTAATTGAAGGACTATCAAGGTAATTGTTGAACCTGGAACAGGAAAACAAATGTGTAAGAACACAAATGAATAGCAGATGCTTGCTTACTATTACTTGAAAACGTGCCTAAGTAGAATATGTGTGAGTTGTCCAGCAATGACATCAATATGTGACAAGACTGACTTATGTCAATAGATTTCTGCCGTTTATCAGCTAACATGTCTCATGTGTTGAAAATACACACAAAAGAAAAAAAAACAGTCTAAAGTCTAATTACCCCTATATTTTCACAAGTGCAGCAATAAGCCTTACTGACATATCAATGATTTTGAGGTAGTGATCACAACAATTAAAAGGATGCAAGAAATCAGTAAAAGTTTCAAAATAGCATAGGTTCATAGGTAGGTACTAGGCTATCAGCCCAAGGGCCTATGTAAGCCTAGCCAACAAGGTTCCCTGGCTTACGTCACCCAAGAAAGTTATTTTCCTGTGCCACTGTCGAGCAGAGGCACAGAAGTGATCCCCAGGGGGCATTTCCTATTTCCCATCCACTCATCAAGATTTTTCTTGAAGAGTGCTAATGAAGAACTTTGCTTGACATAGATAGGTAGCCTGTTTCAGAGTATGGGAAGTCTCTGGGACAGGAATCTATCCCTCCAGCATGTCCTGTTTATTGTGGTGACAAGGTTTAGGTCCCTAGAGCGTGTAGCTCAGAGATTGGGATTTCTTTAGATGTAGCATGTCCAACAGCTCTGGGTTTGACATAGCTTTATATGTTAGGCAGAGATCACCTTGGAGTAGGCGATATGCCACAGAGTAAAGGTGGAGTTGGAGTTTTTTGAGGCGGTCAGTGTAGGGCATTTGTTTGAGGCCAATAATCCTCTTTGTGAGGTACTTCTGTGGCCTTTCCAGCTGCTGCAGATGTCTTGTGAGGTACATTCCAAAAGGGGCATTGTACTCTATAATGGGTCTAATGAGTGTTGAGTAGAGGGGAACAATGACCTCTTTTTTCCTGGATGAGAACCCTTTTATGATGGGGTGCGCCACGTAGAAGGACTTCCTGACTACTGTGGCAATGTGACTATCTAAGGACAGACTACTGTCCACCTGGGTCCCAAGGTCTCTTATCACACATTCGGTGTTAAGTAGATTGCTGCCTATGTGGTAGTTCATGGGTACAGAGTTTTTACCAAAGGGGATGACGCTGCACTTTTTGGCATCGAGCTTGAGGCCATGGCTCTGACACCAGGCATCTGTCTCAGCGAGACCCTTCTGTAGGATGTCCACATCATTTAAGGACTTGACTATGGCTCTTAGTTTGCAGTCATCTGCGAACTTCATTATCCAGAGGCCTTCTGTGTTAGCTTGTACTTCAGAGAAGTAGATACCAAACAGGAGAGGTCACAGGACGGAACCCTGTGGTACTCCACTTGTCACTGCTTTGAAGTCAGATTTGGAGTCTGCAACTTTTACAGTGTGGGTTCTGTCAGTGAGCCAGTTGGCAACCCATCTTGTGATGTAGGGATTTATACCTAGTTTAGTGAGTTTAGCTATAATTCCAGAATGGGGGGATGGTGTCGAAAGCCTGGTCGAGGTCAAGATAGACTGTGTGAACCACCTTACCCTTATCTACAGCTTTGGTGACTGCCTCAAAGAAGTCGATCAGGTTCAGGAGGCATGATCTGCTTTCACAAACCCGAACTGGGTGGGATCCAGAGTTTGGAGGTTACCAGTGTCTTTGTTTATGAGTTCCATGATGATATGTTCCATGACCTTGCAGACCAGGCTCGTCAAGCTAATAGGTTAATAGTTCCCGGGATCAGTGGTGGCTCCACCTTTTTGGAGTGGGATAACTGTTGATGTGAGCCATTCAGTGGGCACAAAACCTGATGTGAGGCTATTGTTGAACATGGTGCTTAAGTGGGAAACCAGTTCGTTCTGAAGTTCATATAAAACGCAGCCTGGGATGTTGTCTGGTCCCATGGATGCTGTGTTTTTGGCTTTTGAGAGTGCAGCTTTTAACTGCGTAGTTGTGATTACAGGGACTCTGCATTCTTCCTGTATAGATATGGGCCCTTTAGGGGGTGGGGGGGGATAAAGTTAGCATTGAACCTATCCGCCAGGATGTTGGCAATATCAGTTGGTTCTGTCATTTTTGTGCCGTTGTGCTGTAACTCAGAGCAGATCTGGGTGTTGCCATTGAGATTCTTGACATAGCTGTAGAATGCTTTGTGGTTGTCCTTAGAATTAGTGGTGATTTTGTTTTTGTAGGTAGCGTTTCAGGATCTTATAAGGGATCTCAGCTTCTTACTGAGGCTGACCAGGGAGCCCCTCCACTCATGGGATTTTACTCTCTTTTGCAACAGTTTCTTCCTTCTGTTGTACAGTTTGTTTTTGGCAGGGGACCACCAGATTGGCTTCCTTTTTTTGGAGGATAGTGTCTTGGTTCTGTTTGGGATAGCACGATCCATGCACTCGTGTAAGTGCTTATAAGAGTGCATTTGTGTATCAACAATACATATACTAATCACCCAATTAGCTATGCACACTGTGCATCAGAAAATATGTATATATCTCTGAATCCAAAAGATGAAAATAAGGTGATGGCACAGTTTTCATCATTTGCACAGGGTGGGGTTTGGGGTGGCAGGAGTTCAAGGCTGACACAAAAGTAGTGAGTGTGTGTGAGTAAGAAAAACAGGTAGGCAGAAATGTTGCTAATTATCAGTGGCCAGTGACATAGAATGTACCTATTATGTGTTTGTGTGTGTCTGTGTGCCTGTTTGTGTGTCTATATGGGCATTCAATGTGAAATGCATGTGTGAGTGTCTGCATGAACATAACCAAACTGTGTGTTAACTCTACATCCTGGGATGTCAGAGAGGTGTGAGTCCTGCATGGTAGAGGTATCAGTTCACTGTTGCCACCCCCAACTGCAAGAACTGGCTCTGCCAGGAGTTGCACTGGCATGTCCATGCTCTTGGTCAGATGTGCTGGTTCCACCTGAATGTCAGCAATGTCTGCTTGATGAGCTCTCCCCTCATGACTGCAACCAGGTCCACCATCCCATGGCCTACCATATCTGGGTGTGGAAACCTCAACCACTGACAGAGCAATGGAAGTAGTGCCACTACAGGAGCTGGATTGTGCACAACCACATTGGCTAACAGCAGATGATGCTGTTGACCTACGTCCAGATGGATGCTGTCCCCCTCCCAGCAGATGTTCCATTACAGACACTACCTGTTCTATCAAGCCATTCATCCAATCCAATGAAGTGGCCACACAGTGGAGGCAGTCATGCATGTGAGCCTATACCACATCTAGAACCCTAAGCATGTCCTCGGAGGACCTTAGTGGAACATACCTGTGTCTCTATGATGGCCCTAAACATACATCAAGTGGCACATAATGACACACCAGGATTAGGCTGAAAGTGGACAACAGGCCTCCTCCAAGCACTCTAAAAAACTGTCCTTCATGGCACCTCACTCACACTTTGGATACGGCTAGAGTTAACAGGTCTTGAAGCCACTGTAACCACACTACCCTGGTCAAGTGTGTCACCCTTAACCTGTCTAACCTGTCTAATATCTGAGGGGTCAGTGGAATGGGTATGTGCAGGCACACTGACTGTGTCTGAAGGAAATACAGGGGACTTGTGAGTCACAGTCTCAGTGTCAGATTCAACCTCTGCTTCCCCAAATGTGCCTCCTTTTGTCCACCATCATCAGAGCCTACCAGTACTCTGACAGCAGCTGGTAGACATCCTCCACTTCCATTGTCAGGATCACCTGTGGTAATAAGCAACAAACACAAGAATGAAATTACTGCTACACTGAATATTAAACCAACATATCTGATAACAAAGTAACACTGGTCACACAATTGCTGATGGCACAGCAATACAGGTAATAGCCTCATCACACATATAGATAATTATATATATAAAGAATGGTCAGTAATAAGCAAATTATTTTATTTATTATTTAGTATTGACATTTGTTGACCGGGAAAGTCCACTGGGTCGGAGACCCATTTTCAGTGGAGGCCCGGGAAGAAAAGCTCCACAGTTAAACAAGTATTGTACAATAATTACACAAGAATAAGTACAACAATAGTATAGTGTTTCAGAGATGCATGTATATTCTCAGTGATATATATCCAGTTTAGAAGAATATGACAAAACAAATATAATGTTGCAGTTGTAGATTGTCTGTGATATACATTCAGCCAGAAAAAGGTGGTGAGACTTATTAAAGACGAGTATAGCAGACTTTTGATCCACATGAGTAGTCTAGAAAACCTAAAAAAACTGATATATTAAGTAGGCTGGAGAGATAAAATAAATCAGTGGAGAGATAGCAGGTATCAGAGTGCATTAAGGCAGGAATTCTAGTATAGTATGTTTGTGAAGTTAAGCGGGCTTACACTGTGTTCCACAGGTACAGTTGGGATTGTGTAAAAAGTGGGTTTTGAGGGCGGTTGTGAAGGCCTTAAGTGAGTCAAGTTTAGTAATTGAAGAGGAGAGGTTATTTCACAGTCTGGCAATGCTATATTAATATAGGCATTGTTCTGCTCTCTTATTGGGTCTAGTTACATTTAGAAGGGTTTTATCTGAGGAGCAGAGGGTTTTAGTAGGTGCGTGTGTGTGTAAAATAGGGTGTAGTGCGGGACAACTGTCAGGTTGGAAAATTAGTTTGTGAGCTAATGTTAATTGAGTGTACTAGAGATAGTGTTGGAATTCTAGCCAAGACAGGTTTGAGATAGCTTTACAGTGATGTGTGCGGTTGGGCATGTTGGAGGCAAATCTTGCTATTTTGTAGTAGCACTATTTCAGCTTATTACTGAGGGATGTAGGGAGGATGGTGAAAATGGGGCTACCATACAAAGGGATGGTATAAATAAAGTGTTGGCTAGTTTTAACTTAGTTTGTTTATCCAGATAAAGTTTATGATGGTATAGTTTTCCCAGTCTGAAGTGGTTGTATTGATTATGTGTTTTTCAAAGGAGAGTTTGTTGTCGATATTAATCCCTACTAGACATTTGCTTACCATGTGCAGATATCTCCACGCTTTGCAGGGAGGATGGTCCTGAAACAAACGAAGCAAGGAGAGGGCAGAATTTAAGGGTCTATTTTACATAACCGAAGAGACACTTATTCGAACATGTAATCATTGACCCCTAAACACTGAAATGTGAAAACCGTGAATGGCCAAAACTGCAAAATTTTTCCTAGGAAAAAAATTTGCAGGGCCATAGAAACAAGACAGACACTTCAAATGTAATTTAAGTGGGGAGCTTCACCCCCACACCACCCAACATGGGGGGCTGTGCCCCCCACACCCCCCTAACTAAATATACCAACTCTGAGACTGCTCTATGTTGGGGTAAAGGGTAAACTCTGGGAATGGCCAACTGAATTTTTTCCCTAGGAAAAAATTTGCGGTTTTGGCCGTTCGCGGTTTTCACATTTCAGTGTTTAGGGGTCGATGATTACATATTCGAAGAAGTGTCTCTTTGATTATGTAATATAGACCCGTTTTAAGCATCACAACAGGAATAATACAGGGAGACAGTGAATACACAACTTTCCCATATGTCCTGTTAGAAACAGCTGAAACTTGGCTGAGACTTACACACACATACATTTGTACTGAGAAACTCTCTTGTATAACTTTATTTACTTATCAATAGGTACAGATAAGAAATAATGTTTACAGAAGGTATTAGCCAAATTATACATTTTACACTGTAAAAAAATATAAAACTTGCTTACTTGCACGCTTCTCCTGGGACATAGTTGTCATCCCAGCCACATCAGCACTGACATCAAGCACACGGTGCACTGTTTTCACTGAGCTGTTTAGATTTCTGGCAGGGGACAAGAACTCCTCATTTAGTGTCAGTGGGGGCTCATAGCAGAACCACCCCCTGTAGCTAGCCGGTCTTGGGCACCTGCAGCTGTTGTCCTCTGGGCTGATGAAATTATATCAGTGGCCCAATGCCGCACCTGTTCATAATTCTTTCTGCAACCTCCTTCTGCATTGACATCATTGACTAACTGGTTCCAAACCTCCTTTCTGGCAGCCATATCCCCATATCCTCTCTCAAGCAGAAAGGTTGACAGGCCCTCAGAGCCTGTATTATCACCTCATTTTCTATGTTGCTGAAAAGTCTTTCTGTGGATTTGTAGGCTTTGGTGCCATAATCCTAAATGATATTAAACAAAGAAGGATAAAACAGATAAATGTTACATAGCTAATGTATTACTTACAAAAAATAATCAGTCTGGGTAGCCTTTTGTCAACATTAAGCACTTAGAATACACTTTTCATTTAGTACAACTGAAGGTTAGTTGGTTGTCCCACCTCCCTCTCACACACAAACAAAGGTTTGTACAAACCAAGGAATATCACATAAGTAATGTATTTATATGTTTCCCCACAGAGATATCAGGATGCATACATATTTTCAACAGGAAAGCACTTGGAACACACTTTTCTTCTTGGAACACAGAATGGTAGGCAACCCACCCCCAAAACATCGAAAGAAGGTTTGTACAAACCAAGAAATACCACAGAAGTAACTGTATATATGCTTTCTGCAAAGGATGTGCTCACATTCACAGCAGAAAAATCAGTTGGCGAATGCCAGTCACCTCTTACTGTTTCCACCACTCCTGTGGAGGTTGCCCTGGGCCATCTCAGAAGCATAACGCCAGTGTTAGTGACATGCACATAATTCTCTACAATAACATATAATATTGTGAATCAAATTAAAAAAATAACAATTGTGCTCAAAAGTATAACCTGTCTATCTCTGAAATGTAAATGCCTGCCAAAAATACCTATGCTAACAATGAACTATAAAAAGGGCATACAGATAAATGTTTCATTTTCTGGTGGATATATAAGTATATTTGTAGCATTTTACAAAATTTGGAATGCACTTGAATAGTACAAGCATACCTTAGCCAAATTATAAGTCATCTCTGCAGATAAATCACAATCAAAGGAACACCAATCTTCTGTTTTGTCCTAATACACAAGTCTTCTCACCTTCAAGTTCCCTAGGTACATGGTTAAATGTTCTTAATGTAGTTTCATCCCTCTGAGCACTGTGAAGATGTAAATAAGGTGTGAACTCATTAGAATTGCTGAAAACCAAATCTTTGACTTTGTGGAGCAGATTTAAACAAAGTGTAGTCTCTACAATACTATTAGTTGCTAATGGATTGCAAGTGTGAATGATTAGTGTGAGAGAGATGGAAAACACAACAGCAATTCAGGCAGTGGTCACTGCAGTGGGTGTGTCAGTGAGGATACAGTTACAAAGTATAGAAATAACTTCAGTAACTTTAAATGAAACAAAACATCATGCATTTATAATTTTTGATCAATAATAGCAAAACTCTCATGCCTTTGCTGAAAACTGTTTTTCACTGTGATGTATTTTATCACAGATTTAAAGGAAAATGATGTACAATGCACTTTAGACTGCATATCTGAGATTACAGCAGAGATAAGGGAAGAATGAACACAATACAAAGAGAATACAGAGCTGCATTTGTGCAAACATATTCATAAATGGTTGTGTGATCAGTCATTGCACTAAATATGCAAGTCACACATGTACAACCAAATCAGAATGCATAAGTGATTGTACTGTCAGTACTGTAGAGGAAATGTGAATTGCTTGTATGCATAGGTTGATAGGTTCATAGGTAGGTACTAGGCTATCTGCCCGAGGGCAAGTATAAGCCTAGCCAGAGTGTGTCAGCTTTCGCCGCTCCATTGATTAATTAACTGAGCCTCTGTCAAGCAGAGACAATGAAGTGATCCCAGGGGTGTATTTTCTGTTACCCATCCTCTCGTCAATGCTTCTCTTGAAGAGTGTTAGTGAGGGGCTCTGCCTAATGTAGTTAGGAATTTTGTTCCAAAGCATGGGGAGTCTCTGTGACAGGAATCTATCCCTCCAGCATGTTCTATTTATTGTTCTGGCGAGGTTTATCTCACTAGAGCGCATGGCTCGCAGTGACTTGGATTTCTTTAGGTGGAGCATGTCCATCACTTCTGCGTTGGACATGGCTTTGTAAGTCAGGCAGAGATCACCTCTGAGTAAGCGATATGCCACTGAGTACAGCCGGAGTTTTTTCAGTCAGGCTGCATAGGACAAATGTTTGGGGCCAGTAATCTTCTTGGTGAGGTGCTTTTGTGGTCTTTCAAGCTGTTGGAAGTGTCTTGTGAGATACATCCCAAATGGGGCATTGTACTCTATGATGGGTCTGATGAGTGACGAGTAGAGGGGCACTATAACCTCTTTATTTCTAGATGAAAACCCCTTAGTGATTAGATGGGCCACATAGAAGGATTCCCTAACTACTTTGGCAATATGATTGTCAAAGGAGAGATTACTATCTACCTGGGTCCCCAGATCTCTTATTACCTCTTCTGTATAAAGGGGGCTGCCGCCTATGTGGTAATTCATGGGTGTTTTGTTTTTCCCAAACAGGATGACTATGCATTTTTTGGCATTTAGCTTGAGGCCATGACTTTGACACCAGGTGTCTGTCTCAGTAAGGCCTTTTTGGAGGATGTCCATGTCAGCCGGAGAGTCAGTTATGGCTCCCAGTTTGCAGTCATCGATGAACTTGTTTAGCCATAGTCCTCCTGTGTTTGCCTGTACTTCTGAGAAATATATGCCGAACAGTAGGGGTCCCAGGACTGAGCCTTGTGGGTCACCACTTGTGACTGGTTTAGAGTCAGACCTGGAGCCTGCTATTCTTACCATGTGAGTTCTGTCTGTAAGCCAGTTGGCAACCCATCTTGTGACGTAGGGGGTTATGTTCAGGCTGGTGAGTTTTTCTATAATACCTGAGTGAGGAATGGTGTTGAACGCCTTGGCGAGATCAAGGTAGGCTGTGTGAACCACCTTTCCCTCGTCTATGGCCTTGGTAACTGTCTCAAAGAAGTCAACCAGGTTTAGTAGGCATAATCTGCCCTTAACAAAGCCAAACTGGGTCGGGTCAAGTGTTTGGAGGTTCCCAATGTCTTTGTTAATGAGTTCCATGATGATGCACTCCATAGCCTTGCAGGCCAGTATATGATTTGATCGCCACTGCAAGGCTGTGTCTGTGGTAAAGAGAGAGAACACACTCCCACTGTGTTTTTTCATTACTCTGATAGTTCAAATCCAGAGCTGTGTAATTCTTTAATGTGTTTAACTTTATTTTTTTTTTGTTCTTAAGATTTGTGTGGAGTGTGGCTTAGCACAAACACAGTACGATAAACCAGGTGTCTTCAGGAAAGTAATTATTTAATCCAGCAGTATTTTCTAAAACAAACTCCACAAAAGTTCACATAAAATACAAGTAGCTCCACAAAATTCACATTAAAAACAAATAAGCCCTTTCATCCTGATAGTGTATTATTAGGAACTTCATCTATGTATAGCAGGTCGATTGAATATACACATGGTATCATATCTATTATACATGTAACTGGTACAGCATGACAGTTATGGTTTTGTAATTATAAATATATTTCCAGACATGGGATGGACTTCATAGTTTACTGACAGTCATCTACAGACATTCCATAACACAAGTATAGCTGAAAACCAGAATGCTGAACCAGAGCTCAAAGACCTACTCTGAAAGTAATACAAGTATATGCATTTCCAGTATATTGTCATACAATATGAATCTATGAATTACTCCTGCTTCACACCTGAGAATGAATAAGATGGGACCTTGTCATGTCACACAAACATGGTTTATTGAAGTATAACATAGTTGGCAAGCACTTCTTCTGTGGCAATGAGGAAAAATACCTATGTGGCAATATATGTATTCTCTATTTTACATAGCTTTGAAACCCACATTGTATAAATTACTTTTATCAGTGTGTAAGGCACTACAAAATATGTGTCAAGTCATAACATTGATTGCCCCAAATCAAGGTCTTAAAAGGCAAGTAATTTAGCATATCACTGTTGACCATTGGACAAACTATTGTCAGGTCTATCAGCATCGTCGTCGTGTCTTTCGGCTTTTCCCGGTTAGGGGTCGCCACTGCGGAACTCCGGTCCGCTAATGATTGTTAGTTGATTTTTACATGCTGAGTTACCAGCCCTGGTGCACAACCTTCAATGAAGGTATGCCCATTCACGCATGTCTCCACGCAGAAGACGCTCTAGCTGAGAATCGAACTGGACAGCGTCTTACTACATGCCATAAATTAATCCCAACTGTCACATTATCCTTCCTATTTCATAAACTGCCTTCCTCTTTGCTTGGCAATGTTTCTCTCCATTTAACATTGTGCAGACCCAATTGACATGGTTGTGTGGATTTGTGCACTAGCTGTAAAATGCAATATCACAACTTGGCAGGAAATCACTTTTACTGTTGTTGGAGGACCTGTGCAGGCATGGTAGGTGCTGGGAAGGATAGTGCCCAATTCAGGGCTTAAAGGTGGGGTGTGGAGGAGTAAAAAATATCCATTGCACTCCTTGTAAAGCACTACAGCTGTAGGCTGCTGCAGGGGGACTATACTGGGTCTTAGTATAAGACTGAGGCTTGGATCAGCCTAGCCAAGCCTGTCACCAGTGTGAATGGCATTCCATGCACTGGGGAATAATGCAGGCATGATTATAATAACGTTGAATGGTACAGACAGGCATAGGTCAACAAGTGGCTGGATGAGTTTAGATCTGCTGACATCCCACACTTCTGTAAGTATACAGAGATAGTCGCTTTAACTAATATGGAAAGCTGTAGATAGCTAAGACTGGTATACATAATGCTTTTATGTCTCTTTTTCTCTCCTTTATTTTTCAGCTGCTCAGCATATTTCATTGAACAGGAAGGTGCATCTTGAACAATTAGAAAGACTCAGAGAGGCAAGGGGTATGTATGCAGCACAAATGAACATGATTGTATTAAAATGATTGCTTTTCTATACATTACTAAAAAATTAAGCATACATATCTTAACTGTAGAATGCATGCTTTCTTCTGTAGCTCTAGCCAATTATATTAGGCAAGTGTAATAATTCCCACAAGTAGCAAATGCATTCAAATTACAAAAATATCACTGTTTTAATTTTAATTCCAGCAAAAATGGCTTTACTGCCATGTTGTTAACTTAATCTATATTATCCTTAAAAGCATATATGCAATGTTTGCATATTGCAAGGATCGCTTGTTACAATTCACAAACCTGTATTGGATTTGGAAAGTTGTTTAGCTAATATAGTAATAGAACTATATTTAATTATAATAAAACAAATTTCTAGATGGTGATTCTAATCATCTGTTTTCCTTTTTTTGTCTCACCCCATCCATTATCCCTCTTTTTCTTATTTTTTATATATGTGAGCATACCTTTCTAATGTCATACTTTTCTGCCAATAAACAAAATAATGGTCAGTACAGGGAGGTAGGCCAACCATTGCAGCTCAGCCTTTCAGCTCTCCACTGGCTGCCACAGCAACACCCAGAACATCTAGGATGCAACCTGGTACTACTGCCCCCACAGCTCCTGCAGTACCTAGCCCATAAACATTAGATAGTATTGCCCCAACAGCTGGTTCATTGCTACCCTCCAGGAGTACTTTTGGAGGTGGGGTTTATATCACCTGCCAGAAGCTGCCAGGGGTGGTGCGTGGAGGTATTAGAAATTAGAATTGGTGCATGCCTCAGCTGTCTAGAGATGTTGACCCTTTGAATGCAGAAAAGATCCCCACATCAAGCAATCCCACAGGGAGCTGATGAAGGGGACAGTGATGACAGTTCTGAGGGTGAGGGCAAGATTCTTGCTGTTCCCATGCTTGACAGGTATGTGCCTCAGATGTCTCCTACCTATCCTCAATCATGGTGTCTTCTAACCTTTTGTAACCATCACTATCACTATGTCTGTCTTGTTCGTCTGTACCTGCTTTCTCACCTACCTACCTGACCCTCACATTCCTATGTCCATTCCCCAACATTCCTCACTTCTTGAAATCCCAAAAAAAGACACCTGTCCCACAAAAAAAAAAATTGTTACATGCATAGCTCTTCACTTCTCAGTTTGATCCAATTGACTATCCAACATGACTGGGTTTTTTTCACCCATTTATGTTGTGGTGACAGTCCAAAATCATCCAGTTTTCTGTACATGTTCACATTACAGTGTTAAAGAAGAAGATAGCTATGGTTCATTCCTAATTGCTTCTTGGAAATTTCTTAATTGCTTCCCCTTTGTTTTTTTTCCTGCTTGCTCCCTATTTCACCACTTTCCTATCTACCCCATTTTCACACCTTTAATCTGGTCAAAAATAAAATCACACACCACGTACATGGCCAGAAATTGCACCTAATAAAGCCTTCACTTTTTGTCATCTGCATTTGCATGGAGTTTGGCATTACAAATGAATGCTAAGTGACAGTGAATGGCTCTTCATATCCTATGGCAAAACCTGGAGAGTTTTTGCCATTGGCCACACTAGTCCGGTTACCTCCTAACAATGCTGCTTAAACTTACTTTGCTAAAGGAACACAGTGTTAAAGCAAAGGCAGTACTTTGAAACCTTTACTCTGACAGACTGTTGAATGCAGTAAAATGCTAAGTACTCTCTGGATTGTTGATATAAATCACTGGCCTGAAGATTTTTTTTTTTTTGATAATAGCTTTAAGGGTTTGATTCTAGCTGGATCTCTCACCTTTTCTTAGTGTGATGGTATATGTGTATTACATATTTAATCATCCACATGTTAAAATTTGCAAAAGTTATGATTTTTCATGGAGATATATTACTACCCAAAAATGAGTATCTGAAGTGACATCCGTCCCCAGTGATATAACATATTTAGCTAACCTTGTTCTGCTTGTCATACACCTGTTGTCCCTCTCCTAAGCCTTCTGTCCCCCTACATCACTCACCTCATACTACATAGCATGTAATGTTAATAATGACAAAAGGCCAAAAACATGACCATTAACATGCCATTAAAAACACTGTTAGGCGCATGTTCATCTCTGCTTGTATTCATTACCTCCGTCCAACTCCTCTTTATGTGTGTATCTATTAGGTTGATGGTTGATGTCTACAGACTGACCTGACTGTGCTGATGGATGATACTAAAATGTTACCTTAATTCAATGGTATCATTGCTCATGTGCTATGGAGTGTTTTAAAATCATCTGTAGGATTATGTTTATGACATATTCAGCTAATGATGGATAAAATCTTCATGTAATGTGATGTGCAAATTGTCCTTACTGTGACAAAGCATATTGCAAACACTTTTCCGGGTATATGGCCATACACAAATAGCTTGCATATCTGTTAAGTCAGAAATAATCATTACAAAACATGTATTACCCCTTGTCATTTCTACAGATCTTTAGATGCAATTAAATTGTGTTTTGCAATGAGGCCTGCAAAACAGCTAGTAGTTGTATAACTGTATAGAGGTAGGCATTTATGATAAAATCTGTGGAATGCACACACTTTACTGTAGTCGTTGTTTCTCACATTTGCAGTGAGTATCACATTTACTTAGGTACTGCCATCCTGACACCATCTCTAAAAAATTGAATGAGCTGGATTTGAACCCTGTGCCATCTGTACTCTAAGCATGAGCTTATGTCTTTTACACCTGCTACCACAAGATAATCTAGACAACAGGTGTATTTTTTACACTCCGTACTGTCCAGAGTACTCATGGCTGTGCATCACTGCTGAGCCTGTTTGCACAAAGGAAGGCAAACTAGTAGCAATATTACTATTTTCACACTTAAGCAGAGAACCTCATTTGCTCATTGCTTAACTCTATGTAAATGGTGAAGACAATAACAGTTCTTATTGTTATAAACGTTATGACACAACATTTCCAATATAAACTACAGTATAAACAGCACAGTATCTGTCAGTTATTTCTCCCATAGCATACATTCAATGCTATTTCTGAAGTTCAAGCTCTATTTATTATTTATGAAATGTGAATCTCGCATGCGCAAACACTTTGCCATCATTCGTACAAATCAGTTTCTTATGATACACTATGTAAACAGGTATTTGGCATGTCTTACTATGGTTATTGCCCAGTAATCCTCCATCCCATCAAAAGGAATTTCTTAACACAACAGAAGGGAAAGGACATGTTATTCACTGAAGACATACCTACTCAGACTCATGTGTACCCTGAAGCAATGCACTTGGAAATGATATCTCAGTAATAGGTCCAATGTCAACTATACTACAGACATAAAGAGCACAACCGCATTGTTACTTTTGTTGTAGCTTTATACTGACACTACCCATTGGTGATTAATGATCAAAAACATTGACATAGTCTGAAAAATTAATTAGTGTGGACATCAGTTCATCAAAATATGAACACACATACATCAACATTTTCATTCTTGCCGTTTCCAAAGTGTGTGTGTGTGTGTGTGTGTGTGTGTGTGTGTGTGTGTGTGTGTGTGTGTGTGTGTGTGTGTGTGTGTGTGTGCGACTGAGTGTGTTATGTACACAATATATTGAGAAACAGGTACATGTATATCTCAGTTCTGCAACATGGATTCACGACAGCTTATTTCATATAGGTTAACAAGATGACTTAAAATAATTTTGAAACATTGCAAGCACAAAAGCAAATCTGAAATCTAGATTTTGCACACAAGTCTCATAACAGTATATATTCCCTACAACATTATGATGATGTCATCCCCTATAAAGACCACTATGGCAATGAAAAAAAAAATGAGACTTCTGTGATGACACAAATGTTAAGTACTGTGTTTTTCAGCTGTTAGCTAGGGGTTCAAATTGCACAATAGTCAACTTGTGTGTGTGTTCCTGTATGTGTAACTGTGTATGCATAGTCAGAATAGAATGAGTCTATGCCCTAATATCATCACTCAAGCCTCATTGAGAAGAAAGTTTTACAGTCATACATGACTACACAGCAGTTTCATACAGTCCTCACAACATCTTCTTCCCAATATACACAGATGATGTCATGTGCTATAAAGTGTTCACTAACACTATGAAAATCAGGCTTGTGCTGTTGTGCTAGCATGTTTTTTATCTTATTGAACTAGGTGGCTATGGGTTTTAATCTTACTAAAATCAACTTATGTGTAAGTGTGTGTTTAGTTAGTTTTCCTTTTGAAGACCATTTTAGAGCAGAATGTGAGACACTCCCACTAAAATCTTCTTCTCACCGATCATCGATGATGTCATTTGCTATAAAGTGTTCTCTGATATTTTCTAAATTCGACTTGCGTTGTGGTGCGAGTGTTAATACTGTGTTTTTTTTCCTTTTGTAAGTAGGTAAGGGTTCTAAGCTCACTTCAGTCAACTTGTGTGTGTTCAGTTATCTCGCCTTCTGGAGACCAACATCTTCTTTTTACCAGACACTGATGATGTCATTTGTTATGAAGTGCTCTCTGACAATACAAATGTTAGACTTGCACCATGGTGCCACTGTAAAGTATGGTGCTTTCCAGTTTGCTTAACTAGATAGGTATGGGTTTTGATCTCCCTGCAGTCAGCTTATGTTTTCAGTTAGCTCTCCTTTACGAAACCATTTTAGAGCAGCATGTAAGACACTCCTACCAACATCTTCTTCTCACCAGACACTGATGATGCCATCTGCTACAAAGTGTTCTCTGACAAGATAGAAGTCATACTTATGTTTGTGGCCTGCACTGTGGTGGCAGGACAGGTAGCTTACATCCTTCTAAGTTGGGAACTGCTGATTGAGGGCTCAGTGTCTGTTATTCTAAAAGTGTATTAGTTCTGGTTTAAGCACTTGGGCTTCAGGCCAGTTATTTTACATTAAGAAGGTTCATGGTCTGCACTCTTGTGGAAAGAGAGGCTGGACTCTGCCCTTCTGAGCTGAGAATTTCTGGTTAAAGGCTTATAGCGCCTGCATATTTGAACTGTTTCTTACTGAAATTGGAACACCTTGTTTGCTGTAGCATAGAATAGATCCAGGCCTGCTGAATCTAGCTTTGTTTGTATGCTTGTTGTTTGTTTCCTTGTTATTTCCCCTGAAACGCTAATTCCACCTAAAACGCGTTTTTTCAGTGCTTCTGTTGATCCCTAGTGATATCTGCATTGCTTACTATACTTATTTCCTTGTTTCACTTGAAAGAAAGTTACTGTTTGCCGTTTTTGCATTTAAGTTACCTGTAACTCATTGCATTTAAGTTACCTGGCACTTGCTCACTAAAGCAATTATATAAGTCAGCACTAAAAAATTAAAAGCACTACACCCTCACAAACTTCCCTTGAGTACCTTGTTCCCCATTGTCCCTTTTTTCAATTATAAAGGAATTCCCAATAGAATTCTAGCATGTCCAAAGGTCAGTTGTCAATCTCCTCTCCGGTCCAGCTGGTGAATCTGGGAATCTTGAGGCAATGTTACAACTGCCTCATGTACACAGACAACCCTCTCCTCCTCCCAACAAATTCCAACACATGTGAGAGATGCAACCATATAGCCAAACTGGAGGCTAAGCTCTCTCAACTCAGTACTGGCATAACCAGTCAGGAGGAGAAGGAAACCACACTCACTACAATTCCAGTCTCACATAGACCTACCAAGACAGCAAACCAAACACATAAACACACAAAAACATACTCGGAGGTTCTAAATAAAAATCTGCCTAAGCAGCAGAGACCTCCAAAGCAGACACCCAAGCAACCGCTACCCCAAAACAAAACACGTGCAACTCATAGCTCACAAAGCCAGTGTGCCGAACAGTCACAGCCCTTAAGGCTAAACAACACACCTGATACACTTGTAATAGGTGACTCTATGATCAGACACACTGACGTCCCGCTCACCAGGCTGAACAAGGAGAAGGTCATGGTGAGCTGCCTGTTGGGCGCTAGGATCCACCACATAACACAAGCACTCAGGTAACTCCAAGGCAAGTACAAATATGACTCAGTCATTGTCCATGCTGGTGTGAATGACCTGAGATGTACCTCCCTGGACTACATGAAAAGAGACATAGAGGAGCTCTCTGAGCATGTAGCCTAGGCCGGTATGACCCTGACCTTGAGTAGCATCTTACCCTCACCAAAAATGATGCCACAATAAGAAGACAAGATGATCAATTTCAACAATTGGCTTAAGTATTGGTGTCATTCAAAGGGAATCCAATGCTTGTCAGCCTGGGATGACATGCTCGACAAGCCACGATGCTTCACTAGGGACGGCTTGCACCTGTCACCCCTGGGCTTTTGGATATTGGCAAAGGCTCTTGCTACCCTCATAGTGCCTTTTTTAGGCAAGGCTCAAAAGACAAACCCACCTCCATAGGTATCACAAGGGATAAGAAACTAAGAGTAATGCTACTCAACGCCAGAAGTCTAAACCTCAAGATGCACACACTTGAAACTCTCCTTAGCATGGAGAACATTGATATCTGTGCAGTAACAGAAACCTGGTTCAGGGCTCCCAAGAGCACCCCAGCATTACCAGGTTATACCTCATACCATGCTTTTCGGCCCCAAAACTTGGACCGAACCACAAAAGGAGGGGGAGTATCAATATTCGTCAAAGATACCCACACCTCCAGGTTGGTGGCACAGCACGAAGCATCAGAGACTATCCATGTGCAACTAACAGTGGATAAAACTGCCTTCCAGTTTATAGCCTGCTACAGACCACCCTCCCAAACCCAGGAACCCCACTCGGCCTTCCTGAGAACACTGGAAATATGAAGGTCTCACCAAACACCATTATATTGGGCGACTTCAACTACCCAGACATAGACTGGGAGCATTACTCTAGCTCCAACACCCTAGCACAAAGGTTCCTAAAATTTATAAACTCAAATGCTATGAAACAACTTGCTACCACTCCCACAAGAGGGGAAAACATACGGGACCTGATCATCACCAACATGGGGACTCTATGCTCCAGACCAGAAGTGTATCCCTCACTGGTAAGATCAGACCATAAAC
Organism: Protopterus annectens; assembly: GCF_019279795.1. Classification (NCBI taxonomy): domain Eukaryota; kingdom Metazoa; phylum Chordata; order Ceratodontiformes; family Protopteridae; genus Protopterus; species Protopterus annectens. The sequence goes on from NC_056733.1 coordinate 1,380,584,289, forward strand.
TAATCTCACTGGATATTCACATCCCAACCCCACCCCCTGCTCAGAAAACCACATTGAAAAACTTCTCTAAAGCAAATTTCACACTCCTCAAAACCGAGGTGGAATCCTTCAAAGCCCCCGGGCCTGTGGAAAATACGGCCCAGACCGCAGAATCCTTTATAAACGCATTCTATGAACACCTTCAGAAATGCATGGATCATGCAATCCCAAATAAAACCAAGACCCAATCCTTCAAAGGCAGATGTCCTGTCTGGTGGACCCCAGCCATAAACAAACTATACAAAAGAAGGAGGAAGCTACTACATGATAAAGCAAAATCCCAAAAAGGGAAGGCATCTCTGATCAGTATTAGCAAAAAACTATGGGCACTCATAAAATCATCTAAGGCCAGCTTCGAGAGAAAAATTGCACAGGACACTAAGGATAATCACAAGGCTTTCTTTAGTTATGTTAGGAACCTGGGTGGGAATTCCCAGATATGCTCAGAATTAGTCCAAAATGACAAAAAATACACCGAACCCACAGACATTGCCAACATCCTAGCTGACAGGTTCAGCGCAAACTCCGCCCCCCCACAAAAAGGGCAAATATCTATCCCAGCAGAGTGCTGCTCCCCTGATATCTCAGATGCTCAGGTAAGAGCCGCCCTCTCCAAAGCAAAAAACACAGCATCAATGGGACCAGACGGCGTCCCAGGCTGCGTCCTACATGAACTCCAAGAAGAGCTAAATCCAAACATAAAACTACTGTTCAATCTCAGCCTTACTACAGGATATGTACCCAAAGAGTGGCGTACAGCAACAGTTGTCCCTCTCCACAAAGGTGGTGCCTCAATGGATCCTGGAAACTATCGCCCCATAAGCCTGACTAGCTTGGTCTGCAAAGCTATGGAAAGGATCATCATGGACCTCATAAATAAAGATATTGGGGACCTACAGACATTGGATCCTACCCAGTTCAGCTTTGTTAAGGGCAGATCCTGCCTATTAAACCTGGTCAATTTCTTTGAAATAGTCACCAAGGCCATTGACGAGGGGAAGGTGGTCCGCACAGCCTACCTGGACCTCGCAAAAGCCTTCGATACAATACCCTACTCGGGCATTATAAATAAGCTCACCAGCTTAAATATAAACCCCTATGTCACTAGATGGGTTGCAAACTGGCTCAAGGACAGAACCCACATGGTTAGAATTGCTGGAGCCATGTCAGACTCCAAACCAGTTACAAGTGGCATCCCACAAGGCTCAGTCCTGGGACCTCTCTTGTTCAGTATATATTTCTCGGAGGTACAGGCCAACACGGAAGGACTGTGGCTGACCAAGGTCGCAGATGACTGCAAACTGGGTGCCATAATCGACTCTCTAGCCGACACAAGCATCCTCCAAAAGGGCCTCATAGAAACAGACAAGTGGTGCCAGAGCCATGGGCTCAAGCTAAACGCCAAAAAGTGTATAGTCATCCCCTTTGGCAAAAACAAAGTGCCGAAAAATAATTACCACATAGGTGGTAATCCATTAAGTACAGAAGAAGTAATTAGGGACCTGGGGACCCAAGTTGATAGCATCTCTCATTTGACAACTACGTGGCCAAAGTGGTTAGAAAAACATTTTATATAGCCCACCTAATCATGAAGGGATTCACATCTAGATCAGGGGAGGTCATCGTGCCTCTTTACTCATCCCTCATCAGGCCCATAATTGAGCACAATGCCCCTTTTGGGATGTACCTTACAGACACCTGCAGCAACTGGAAAGACCACAAAAGTACCTCAACAAGGGGATCAAAGGGCTCAAACAGATGCCATATGCTGCCCGGTTAAAGAAACTCCAGCTCTACTCGGTGGCATACCGCCTGCTCAGAGGCGATCTGTGCGTGACGTATAAAGCCATGTCCAACCTGGAATTAATGGACATGCTGCACCTCAGAAAATCCAAATCCCATCAAGCTACGCACTCGAGAGACTTGAACCTCAGCACTGAAATAAATAGGACATGCTGGAGGGACAGATTCATAACCCAGAGGCTCCCTTCACTCTGGAATAAAATCCCAGTCCAGGTTAGGCAGCGTCCCTCATTGACTCTCTTCAAGAGGAATCTTGATGAGTGGATGGGAGATCATAGGTTTACCCCGGGTATCACTTCTGTGTCACTGTTAGACAGAGGCACAGTATACTAACCTCGAAAAAGGGCATAGCAAAATTAATTTAAAATGGATGGCGAAAGCCAAACACACTCTGGTTAGGCTTATAAATGCCCTAGGGCAGATAGCCTAGTATGAACCTATGAACCTATGTTGTGGTGCTAGAGTTAAGTGCTGTGTTTTCTAATTTGCCATAGCTAGAGGTTGAAATCTCGCTGTCATCAACTTGTGTGAGTTCAATTAGCTCTTCTTCCAGAGACCATTTTACAGCAGCATATGAGACACTCCTACTAACATCTTCTTTCCACCAGACACTGATAATGTAATCTGCTATAAAGTGTTCTCTGACAATATGAAAGTCAGACTTGTGCTGTGGCACTAGCATTAAGTACAGTGCTCTGTAGCTAGTATAGCTAGCTAGCTAAAGGTTCTGATTTCACAGCAGTTAACTTGTGTGGGTGTGCTCATTCAATTGTTACTCTGGAGATGATTTTAAAATGACATGTGAGACCACAGCTATGTCTTGTCCACTTCTTATTCTCAACATACAATGATAATGTAATCCCCTCTAAATTACACTTTGACAGTATTACACTCAAATGTCTGTGTTGACACAAGTGTTACCTACTGTGTTCTCTAGCTTGTATAGCTAAATAGTTTGTGGTAATAATCTTACAACAGACAACTTGTGTGTGTGCTTATTCAAATATAAGTATGGAGCAATTTTACACTAAGATATGACTCCACATCTATGCCACACACTCTTCCCAACATCTTCTTCTCATCATTCATTGAGGCTGTCATCCTTTATAAAGTGCACTGTAACAATCTGCTTGATTTCACCTCTAGCAAGAGGGCAGTGAACAGTGCAATACCACAGGGTTTTATACTATGCCCTTTCCTGTTTGCTATTTAATTCACAAGAGTCAAGGCAAACTTAGACAGCCTTTGTCCAGCTTTGTGGATGACTGCAAATTGTATACAATCCTTGAATTCAGTAATGGTACTGATATACTGCAGAAAGTATCAACGCATATAAATGACTGGTTCCAGAGCCATGGAAACACACTAAATGTTCAAAAAAGCATAATTATTCCCTTTTGTAAAGCAAATGCCCAGGCTATTTACAATATAGACAGCACACCCCAATGAGTAGACCCAGTGTTAAGTGATCTGGATACTCACATAGATAGTAATTGAAAGTTCAACCAACATGTGACCATATTGGTAACAAATCCCATCTCTGTGGCACAACTCATGAGTATGGGCATGTCATCCAGCTCAAAGGACATTATAGTTCCATTGCACTCAGCCATCATCAAAACAATAATTGATTACAATTCACACTTTTGCTTGTAATTAACCACACATCTGCAACAGCTGGAGCAACACCAGAGATTTTGCAAAAGGAAGATACAATGTGTAAAAGACAAGTCCTATATGAAAGACTGAGACCCATGTCACTGTATTCTGTCCCCTACAAACTACTAACAGCTGAATTGTGTCTGGCCTACAGGGCAGTCTACAATCTAGCCCAGATGGAAATGTTGCATATTGGCAAAGCAAACTGCACAAAGGTCACTCGTTCCAAGGATGTTAACCTAGCCTCTGACATAATAAATCATGTTTGAGAGATGCAAACTTCTTTCAGACACTATCCCTTCTCTGGAACAAGTTTCCATTTCACATAATACAAAGGCCTTTCCTGACCCTATTTAAGTGCAACCTGCATTAATGTATGACTAATGGTAATTGTACTCCTGGTGTTGCACCCACGTCCCTCATGGATAGAGGCAGTTGGTCTTAGATAACATAGCATAGGCTCATAACTGTGTGAATGCTTCCTTGCTTACTGACATTCGACTTTGCAATTCTATAGTTTCTGTGTAAATGGACATAATTAATGCATTGCCATCAGTCTCACATACTGCTGTACCATTCATTATGACACACCAGTTCTTAATTCACACATCATTTGCAGATGCTTCAGACAATATCCATTGCTGTTACATGTGGCAGATGTATGCAATACATAGGTGCATGTTGGGAATCCACTCATAATAGTGTGTTGTTTTTAAGTGTTGTTATCCTTATGGCTGATACCTGTCTCAGCCAGGGATGGTTCAGTCAAGTGTATGACATTCGGCGCAGTGAAATTGCACACGTCTTGTTGACCATACAGAATTATTCTTTGTTATGCTTACCTATTAGAAATTGACAGTGCAGACTTCTTTTCAATGTTTTGTACAAAATGCATGTGTGATACATCTTACTGTGTTGAATTCATTAATTAGAGAGATCATTGACAACACTGATGGCATTGTTTGATTCTTGCACATGTGACTAATGGCTATTGTGTCATGCAGACCTCTCAAATGGTGAGGATTGCCCTGAATTAAACTCCAGGTTTAACACTGTCCCACTTAATCTCTCCAAAGATGTTTATTTTTGGAAAAGGGGTGGTGAATTCCCTTTATAGAATATTGGCAGTCATTACAGTTGTACACATCTGTTCTTGCAGAACATGTATAATAACTTAAAATCACATATTCAGTCACTGTCACAGATAAATATTGTCAATATTTTAGAATTGTTTCTGATTGTGCCTACTTCTATCAGCACTTTTCCATAAATCTGTTGCTTTATGTCTCCATGATTAGTTGTGAGATATGCCAACATTTCAGTCATGTTCACTTAGTCATTTTGCAGCTCTGCACCACATGCCCATTTCCCCAGTTGTATATGCCATCCTTGCTAAATGTCCTCTCCATTGAGCATGTAAATGATGTTTATATCACAACCATTCATCTGCATTGACATGTAACCTTGTGTAAATTGAGAAGCACGTAGAATTGAGCAAAAATGCCAGGTAAATCCGCAACTAGCCAAGGAAATACGAAGTGAAATAGTAGCAGTGTTCTAAACACAAGTTTATTACTTTTTCAACCAACAACATACGTTTTCACTACTGTCCGACAGTAGCTTCATCAGAGAAACTGACAGGCAAAAAGCGCCAAACATTTAAAACTAAAAGTGACGTAGGTACGTTACAACACGTCACTAAAAGTCACACAGAACCATTCTCATACGGTAACTATATTGTATGTATATAACAGTAAATTCCATGTAAAATCAAAATTATGTCAACAGTATTATGTTTAAAAATAATTCATTCCACAAATCTATGCATTTGAAATAACATTTATTATGAGTATAATATGATGTGTTGTAATTCGCTAGCTCTACTGCTTCGCAGTTTCAAGCAGGATTTGAAGAGTTTATATATGAGTTCATACGGATTATCAGTCATCTTACCAAAAATTATACATTCTATATTAAAAAGTATTTTATATAAAAAATAAATAAATGATGGTAAAAGGTAATACAACCGTATTATATCAAAAAATAGATATTATGTCTAATTAAGTATAAATGTTTAAAATTCTTATGTCTACTGTAATTCTAAACATGGTTAACATTTAAAAAATTTATTATGTTCTTAAATTAATTTTACAACCTGTGTATTCATTAATTAGAAAATTTTACCTCAAAGTACTCCTTAGTTTTAGTATGCAAGTAATGTTGCAGTTTTCATTTAACCCTGGTGTACTAAACGCATCTAATGTTAGTTGCCATTCTAATTCACATGCTTCTAATAATAATGATAAGGGGCCACCTCTGATAGTGAAGGGGACATGATCTATAGCTGTAAAGTGAAAGCTGTGGCCAGGGTTATTAAAAATGTGTTTTGCCAACGCATTATCACTTTTGTTTTTCTTAATAGCATAAATGTGTTCATACAGCCTTTCACGTAACTTACGGTCTGTTTTCCCTACGTAAAAGGCTTGACAACAATCACATGTAGCTAAGTAAATAATAGATTTAGTCTCACAATTAAGTTTATAATTAATATAATATTTTTTATTTCTAATAGTAAAGGAATTTTATATTTTCAAATATTTACAATATTTACATAAACCACACATAAATGTCCCCTTTTGTCTTGAGGTGATATCAATTTCTTTATTTCTTTCCAATAACATTTTAAGGTTGTTACCTTTCTTGTATACTATGATAGGATTGACTCCTAATTTTTCTGATAATTGTAGGTTACTTCTAATGAAGCACCAATTTTTAAAAACTATTGACCTAATTTGGTTAGAGTCGGTGTTAAAAGTAGTAATGAAACTGGTGGTAAATTGTTTAGCCAACCCAATATTTAAACCACTCTGGTTATCTATAGTATTTATAATAGAGTTGCCCAAAGTTGGACTAACAGGGTCCCTTGTGATGTTATACATGCCTTTAGCTAGCAATGGGATGTAAGTTCCATTTGATCGTTTTAGTTCAACTTCTTGAATAATCTCATCAATGAGTGCTGGAGGGTAACTTCGGTTGATAAACATGTCCCTCAATAGCTGGCATTCTGCATGGAAAGATATGTCAAGGGTACACATCCTTGCTACTCTAATAAGTTGCCCTTTAATTATTGACCGTTTATGTTTGAATGGATGAGAACTTGTGAAATGAAGAAAATAATTGCAATAAGTTGGTTTTCTAAAAATAGATGAAAAATACAATCCTTTTCTGGTATCCTTATTTAGTTTAACATCCAAATAATCAATTTCTGAAGTAGAAAAGTGATAAGTAAATCTAAGGAAGTTGATTGTGGAATTAAAAAAGTCAATCAAGGCAGAGGCCTCACTTGCATTCCCATGAAAAATAATAAAAATGTCGTCAAGGAATCTGGTATAATATTTAATAAGTGGCATAAAAACTGGGTTATTAAAAATATAATATTTCTCGCAGTATGCTACAAATAAATTTGCCACACTAGCGCCACATGGTGAACCCATTGCTATCCCTTGTTTCTGTAAGTAATATTCTTTGTTAAAAATAAAGAAATTAGATGTTAAGATGATATCTAACAACTCTGAAACAACATCAGTTTCTCTTTGGGTTGCGTTAAGCTCTTTCAAAATCAGTGTTATCCATTCTACCGCCTCATTATGTGGTATAGACGTGTATAAATCGACGACATCAACTGTAAGAAAGTTGTAAGAGGCGTTGAAGTCCAGGTTATTAATATTACTAAGAAATGACCAGGAATCCTTACAGATTTCCGGGATATATTTTATGTATTTGGAAAGGATATTATCAACCAGTTGTGCACAAGGGTATGTCATCGACCCAATGCCGTCAATAAGGGCTCGCATAGGTGGATTATTGAGATTTTTGTGTATCTTAGGGATCCCAAAGATAATAGGAGTGTTAGGAAAAGGAATGTCAATGTAATTGTAAGTATCAAGGTCAATCTTAGCTCCTATAAAAAGGTCTCTAAAATAGCCTCTAATTCTAGAATAAGATACATTCATTTCATTTAATGAGGATAAAGTGTAAGCTGGACTTTGTAACGCTAACATCATTTTCGTGATGTAACCCTCACTGGTGAGAGGCAAAGGTTGTTAAAAGCGGCCATCTGGTCTCTAGATGTATTTGGTTTCCCATATTTATTACTAGAATCTGACATTTGGCTAAGGTGTCTGATGTCCAATTCACAAATATTTTCAAATAAAAGCAGTACAGGGTGTAAGGGAGGATTAAATGTACTAGTGGGTCTAAGAGTATCTGGAGCTGTGAACACTGAGTTATTGAACAATAAGTTCAAATGAAGTTTCCTTACGTAACATTTCAGATCAATAATAGTTTTTGCCAGGTTACGATGTTTGCTGGGTACAAAAGTGTTACCAAAAGATAGAAGTTCAATCAATGAGGGTTCTAGTTCAATGCTGGAAAAGTTGTAGATTTTAAAATCGCCTTGTAAATTGGTTACCACTCTCAATTTGCACCCTTCAACAGTAGGAACATTGTTGACATTTAGTTCAGTTGTTACCGATAGTTGTTCCAGTTCTTGTTCTTGTTCCTCTGGTATCGATTGTTGCGTGCTCCTAAAAAATTCCCCTTATTTGAGGTGTTATTTAGATTGTTATTATCTGCAGTTCTTTGTTGATACTTCCCAGGGTTATTGTTATTGTTAGCCCGGATTCTATTACTGCGTCTTGGTACCTCAATAAATTGGTCTTCCATAATTTCCTCTATAATATCAGTATCAGTTATATTGGAGGTAGAAGGATGTGCTGTTGTATTAGCAACATTGGGGGTACTCACTGAAGTTTTACTTTCACTGCATAGAGGTTGCAATTTGGGGTAAACATTATTGTACATATAAGCTGTTCTATCTCTAACAAGTTTCTTAACCTTGTTTGATTTCAGTTTATCCACCAATGCATCAATGCTAGTGAAAATATGCCCATAATCATATTTATACCTGATGAAGTCAAGGTCGTTTTTAATAGAATTGTCCAGGTCATTAACTTCAGTAATCAATAAAGTAATGTGTAAAGAATAGTGTTTCACCATTAGTTCTAGTAGTTGTGCCCCTTGCTGGTCAAAAAGGGCAATAAGGTCATTGTGAAATGCAGAATCTAACAGCAAACCAGTAGGAAAAAGGGTACATCGAAGACCTTTAGGGACAACTTTTTCATTCAAACATTGTTTAAAGTAAGCCACTTCTAACTGGAGTTTTTTCAGTTTTAAAAGTTTACTGTCAAAGGTTTTAAGTTTGTCTGCAATTGTGTTTGTACTTACTGATGGTAGCTCTGTGCCCGCAGCCGGTCGTTCCTGCAGTGGATGGGTAAGAAAACTAAACTTGTCTGTGTTTTGGATCCAATCCTGTATCGACGGAATGCCAATAAGTGCTGGGTCTGGCTCCCTTATCTCCACATCGTGCGTCTGGTTTGCAATTTCTGCATAGGTCCGTTGACTCCATGGTGCAAGTGGTATATTCATTACAGGCGTGTCTCTGATAGAAATATCAGAAAGTACAGATGTATTTGCATGATTGCATGTAAAATTAAGGGCATTCGCATCTAGTGATGTTCGTTGTTCACTAGGATGTATAGGTTGCGCTGGTGGTATCGATAATACTGTTGTGTTGTTGAAATTGTTAACAGTAGACACATTAGGTTCAATATGAGCTGCTGAAGACTTGTCCGTTTCTCTTTTATCAAGTGAATCTAAGCGGAATGACATTAGGTCAATGCGTTGAGAGAGCGAACGTAGCAATGACGGGACATCCATCTGGTCTGTTAGCTCACCTTGGTTATTCGTCCCAAATAAATTTGGACTCCTTGGACTAGAAAGGGTACCTGTAGCCATAACACAAACGACAAACCAGTAAATTGAGAAGCACGTAGAATTGAGCAAAAATGCCAGGTAAATCCGCAACTAGCCAAGGAAATACGAAATGAAATAGTAGCAGTGTTCTAAATGCAAGTTTATTACTTTTTCAACCAACAACATACGTTTTTGCTACTGTCCGACAGTAGCTTCATTAGAGGAACTGACAGGCAAAAAGCGCCAAACATTTAAAACTAAAAGTGACGTAGGTACGTTACAACACGTCACTAAAAGTCACACAGAACCATTCTCATACGGTAACTATATTGTATGTATATAACAGTAAATTCCATGTAAAATCAAAATTATGTCAACAGTATTATGTTTAATTACAACACATCATATTATACTCATAATGAATGTTATTTCAAATGCATAGATTTGTGGAATTAATTATTTTTAAACATAATACTGTTGACATAATTTTGATTTTACATGGAATTTACTGTTATATACATACAATATAGTTACCGTATGAGAATGGTTCTGTGTGACTTTTAGTGACGTGTTGTAACGTACCTACGTCACTTTTAGTTTTAAATGTTTGGCGCTTTTTGCCTGTCAGTTTCTCTGATGAAGCTACTGTCGGACAGTAGCGAAAACGTATGCTGTTGGTTGAAAAAGTAATAAACTTGCGTTTAGAACACTGCTACTATTTCACTTCGTATTTCCTTGGCTAGTTGCGGATTTACCTGGCATTTTTGCTCAATTCTATGTAACCTTGTGTGACAGTCACATATATATTATCATGTGTGATGATATACATATAACTCGCACAGGAGGTGTAAGCACCAGTACGTAATGTGCTATCTGCATATGTGCTTAATGTTATATCTTAGAAATGTACATACATTGCTATAGTCTATCTGGGCCCTCTTCCTCTTTCTTCATTCCTGTCATTCATGTCTGTGCCCATATTAATCAGCACACTTTTTCTGCCTACTGTATTTAAGTTTTATTGCATTTGCACATGCTGTTCGTATTTTTACCCCAGTAGTCATTGTGGCTGTTCGCCCAATCTAGAATAGCAGTTTTTCCATTAGCAAACCTGTTTGCATGTTCTTTTTATGTTTGTGCTTCTCTGCACTGTTTCCTGACAGGCAACACTGTTGCTGGCCATGAAACATCATGTAAGCATGATGCATGACATGCACATAGTGCTGCCGCTCATCATGATGACAAGTAAAGTCTGGGTCTATATTATGTGATCGAAGAACCTCTTCTAAGAACACATAATAACCATGAATGGCCACGTCCTAGAATTTTTTTTCCTTGTGAAAAAATTAATGTAAAAATTCACATGGCCATAAAATAAAAAACAAACTTTAAAATACTAATTAAGTGGGGGGCTTTGCCCTCACACCCCCTTAACTAAATATACCAATTCCAAGATCACTCTACATTGAAGAAAAGGGCAATTCCCGATAATGGCCAACTGAATTTTTTCCCCAAGGAAAAAATTTGAGGACGTGGCCATTTGCGGTTTACGGCATTCACTGTATACGTGTAGATTATTATGAGTTCGAAGAAGAGATTCTTTGATCACATACTGTAGACCCTAAAGTCCATGTAGCCTTTGCACAAAGCCTACACAGAGTTTATTGAATCTCCTGGGAAAACTTTAATCAGGCATTGGTCTGAGGATTGGATTAAACCTTGGACCTTGTGCATAGGAGGCAAAGACTTCAACCATTATGCCAGCTAGTGACCACACATATTAGCATTCATAGTATTACTAATATGATTCCATCTAACACAGGAAAACTAAGGTTTTCAGTGGTTGCGATTTCTGTGAACCTAAGATGGGAATTTTGAATTGGTAGAATTCTCCATATTCTCTGACTGATTTAAAAAGTTCACTTTTGACAATGGTCTGCCATGCTGGCCAAAAAGGATGTAACTAACTGAACACTCCATGTTGTATCTTGCTGTGATCTGTGACCTGTACATAAGAAATCTGAGTTGGTTAGTCCGATGTCGAGTTCTATTTTCTTTTTTTATTTTTTGCATTTGTTAGTTATATCAATGGCTAGTCACCAGTTTACAAGCAACATTTTATACTAATAACTTGCTGCTACTCAAAGCTGGTAGATCTGTTGAGGTTATGTAAGAGGAAATCATACTTTCATTTCCTCTCGTTCTAGTTGAAGCACAGTAGACCTGTGTTTAACACTACAAGAAGTATACATAACGTATGCTTTAACACTAGTAGTAGTGTACATAATGTCTGGGACATGTTAAAAGTTTAGGGAGGCTCCTTGTTTGATCTTCAGCCTGCAGAACTTACTAGTGGCTTAACCTTTCCAGGACAGGTACAATGAGTCTGATTTGACTCATGTTGATGTAAGTTCTGGCAAGGTTTTTAAACAATTTAAGCACTGTTAAAGCAGCAATCATGATTTTTCACTAACAACAGAATATGTATCCAGGACTTAAGAAACCAAACTTCTCAGTCTCTAACATGCAGGTTTAAAATCTGTTTGCTCGGTTTTGTTTGCTGTGCTATAGGTAACCTCAATATCTTGTCACCCTAAAGCTGTCCCTCTGTGCAATCTGTCCTACTGATCCTCCCTCTAAGGAGTCTGCCTCTCTAACAATAACTCTCCACAGCTACTGTGCTTTTTATTTCAACTAACACAGGCCTGTTACCAGCTTTAGAGGAGCACTGATTTATTTCTTCCTTCCCACTATATGCACAAATCATGATCTGTGTTAACTACAGAGGTTATGACCTTTGCTGAGGACCAGTACAATCCAAGGTGTGCTGCTATGATAGGTAATAACTTGCACACTGCACTTGTTTTTGTGCTGTATGTTTATTAACAATGTCAGTTAAGATTTGGGAATTTTTTTATATTTAGTACTTTGCATAGTTAGTTTTTGGGTAATTACAACTTGGGGTTTATTCAATTTATTCTGTAACGAACATAGATGGTGGATGGCAGATTTTTCACATTATATCATATGCATACCAGTGATATTAATCATTGCATGAGGAATTTCTAGTCCTGTTATTTGTTTTTGGATTCTCTCTTTTAGGTGTCTGTTACAGCGTCTGAGGCATGGACCACTGAATTTATGATAAGCAGTTTGAATCTTTAGTATGTATGTCAGCATCCACTAAGCAGAGGAAAGCTTTTAAAATACACATTTTAGTGTAGAGATTTTTGGAATCTCGCATCCCTATCTCTACTTTTGATTTTTTTGTGTGTATAATTTGCTTTTTTTTACTTTGAAATTTTAGAGGTATAAAAATGAAACCATTATGAGGCATATCTTCGTATCAGGAACCAGAATGAAAAAGACATCATACCACCAAAGGATGAGCAAGCCTGGAATACAGTGTCACAAGAACTCCACCAGGATAATCAAAAACATTTTATTGACCACTTTCGTCAGGTTGTAACCAAATACTTCATCAGAATACAACAAAACTTAATGCACTCTTATTATGTATACTAAAACCTGTGAGAACACATTGGTTTTAGTATACTTAACAAGAGTTACAACCTGATGAAAGCAGTCAATAAAAGGTTTTTGATTATCCTGGTGGAGTTCTTGTGACACTGTGTTCCAGGCTTGCTCATCCTTTGGTCACTTCTACTACTCCTGCCTAAAGGTGCCTGTTACTGCTGAGTTGCATTAACTTCTAAACCTTTGGAAAGAAGAGCTTTTCTGTAAGTGCCCTTCTCCTTTCTTTTACCTATTAACAAGTTAAGGGCATCCTGGAGTCCCGAGGTAACCACTATAGCATGGTGTTGTCCTGTACTTCCCTACTGGAAGTGTTAAATCCAATGCTATACGTTCTCATTTTATTGTATTTGTTTACCAGGTTAGAGTACTGATCCAAGGACATTTTTCAGACTCAGCCCAAGAGTCTGGTTAAGTCATTTGCTCAGAATAATATTTTTAGGCAACGGAGGCTGAGAGAATCAAACCCTGGACCTATAGAAACAACTTGTTAACTGCTTCTTAAAACTCTGCACCAGCTACAAAACAAATTTGAAATTTACACTTTGAAAATTAAACTGCGATTCCAAGAAACAACAGCAAATTCAAAAACTTGCATAGCAGCTAGCAGATAGACCAATATGGTCATGCAATGCAAAGTAGCAACTCTGTTCAGTACATAAACAAGGATAAAATGATGTGGATAGGATAACAGGAAAGAGATAAACAGGAAGCAGTGGAAAACACAGGGGTAACCATAAGGTATGAATGTTGGAGTTGGGATATTTCTGGGAGGAGAATAAATCTAAGAGTACATACAGACAGATGGCTGTGGGTAGAATAGCTGGAGAAGGCAGCTAATAGTGGCATACAGACAGAAAAGGAACACAAACACAGACAGGGTGGTACACAAACTATGGGGAGGAATGTGGATGGACGCATATGCAGAGAGTAAACAATGAGCAAGGAATGGAAACAACACATAAATGACAGAACATGCTGGGAAGAGGGGAAAGTTGGCTTCTGACATGGATGGATATCATACTGGTCCAGAGCTCAACAAACCTAGGCATCACTCACATGGTTGACCAGTGTTATGGGTCAGTCAATCCAATTGTGGCATTATGAGTGGGGCCTGCCAGACATATGTACACTTCTGCAGTGATCAGCTTCTGCAGGTGATTTGATGCCGGGACACAACTGGACATTCCTCTAGTCCATCTTCAGGGGATGAGTCTTTAGCCTCCCTTCCTAAGAAGCAGACTTGTAGGCAACAATGACCTCTTCAGTTCAATTTCAGCATATCATCCCCCTCTTAAGAGATAGGCCTTCTTGCCATTGTCGACCTTGTACCTGCATCTGTTAGAAACTAAGGAGACCACAGCCTTGCCTACACTCCTTCCAAAACTGGACATGCAGATTGATGACACAATGAGAAGAAATTATTGCACACATATGGAGAAGACAGAGTCATGATTCTTCAGCACACTGGCACAGAAAATGTACACCCTGCTACTGGGAGAGGTGCTTCTATCTTCTGCAGCACCAAGCTGTGTTTAGCTGGTGCTCCACTACAGCTTTGAAACAAAGCAAGTACTGTTTAGTACACATGTACAGTACTAAACACAGTATAAAACAATGGTAGTGTCCAAAATTAAATACTTACACTACCTCTCTGGCTCTCCTAAAACTTTGACTTCCATTGTTGGACAGCAGGGTAGATTGGCACCACCTCTAGTCATCATAATGATGGTGACACTGCTTTCCAGTACTGATCATGCCAATGGCATGACACAAGAGCTGCTACAGTTTGTACCAGGTGTTCACTATCTTTAAAGGGCCATTATGCAACATAGCAGCACACTTGTGAATAATGTGTCATGCAACATAGCACTGCACCTTTATGCTACAAATGTATGCTTGCTCTATGCATGGGCAAGTAGGTCACATGCTTCATAATCACCTTGGTATGCATGGCTTATACCAACATGCATAGATAACACATAACAAACAGATAGCAATTCACAGACCGAATCACTATCTAGCTTCATTAGACAATGGTAGTATCCAAAAATAAATCCCTAGGTGCATCCATTGCAGATTTCAACCGTCATCCAGTCTGCCACCACAGGTCATGCAATCCTTGATGAAAGTCCAGATATGTGGTGGTCAGGAATAGACTGTCACCAGTAGACTACACAGACCACTGGTGAGATGGCATCAGTTCCACCTGTGGGCATATAGGGCGTGACCCTCAGTAATTGGAGTTGTCTGGTGGAACCACTGCCTGGTCCAGGCCATTGTTGATGGTGCTGCTGCTCAAGCTCAGCGCATATGATGCTTCCTTAGTGCACTTGTGCATGGTCTCATAGTTCTGTCCTTCACCTGCTATGGACTAGATTGAGCTCCAGCACAACAAATCAACGCAGTGGACACTGACAACAGTCACATTGTGGTAGTCAAATCCTACCACTGAAGAATGTGATTCCTGACTCCTCTCAGCCTTCCAAAATATGTGGCTATCACCATAACTTCCTGAGACCCACCTCATATTATGGTACTACAGCCACCTGTTACTTGTTCCCTACCATTTGTACAACTGATGATGAATGTGTCCAGCCCACCCCTTAATATGTGGTTAAGCTGATCTCTCATTTACTTTGTGACCAGTCCTTGCAGTGTCCTGAAAAGTTTGAATGAGGCACGTGTCATGGTCCAAAGCTGGGAACAAGATTCAGCCTCTTTGCCAGTGCTGCAATAGACTGTGCCCATCTCTGCCTCACTTGTTTTCAGTTGCTGCCTGTCTGACTTTGGTCTCTCCATTCTGCCATTTATTAGCTGCTGTAAGTTGCAAGTCTTTCTATGATGTTCACAAGATGCTCCATTTTTATACATTATCATGCTTTGGACCATAGCACACACAACAGATATATTGCTGCTCAAGTATTATCTATATTGAAGTGTCTCTCTTTAGTAGACTGAATATTGTTCTGCTATGTTTTTGGATTCTGCATAGGCTGTGTTATACTGCAATTCCCAACATGGTGTTGGGGTTGCATTTTGGGATCAAGTGCCCCGAGCATATCTAGCAACATCTGCAACACACAACAAATGATGTATTATATGCAGCATTTTCCCTGCATGCATGAAACTTGTGTATTTAAGTCTGCCTATATGTCATGCATGTATCTACTGGTGAAGTGACCTTGTGTGGAAGTATCTTCACAGGTACCATTGGTATAGGTCACATGTATGCTAAATGTTTGACTTGTGAAGTACCTTGACAATGCACAGGTGGCTTATACATAATGTATTAGTATTATAGACAACTAGAACCCTTTCTGTTAATGTATCCCAGGCTTTATGGACTTACTGGGGTCTTGATAGCAGCATGGATGTAGTCTATGGCTCCCAGGGTCACAGATAAGTCACAGCTATGAATTAAAAGGTCCTCACAGAGTTGGTCCTGTTTGCTGTTGCACTGTGAAGCCAAATATGCTCCTCCGCATGTTGTAGCATGAAGTAATGAAACTGGTTAAGGAACTGTGAGAGTGTCTGAGATATTTCTGTAGTGTTCCTTTAGGTTGCTGAAAGGTCCCTGTAGCTAGATGGTTCCTTTGCATCCACAGAATTAAGCATAACTCGCATTACCTTGATCCTTTTGTAAGCAATGGTTAGGTTCTTAACCTGTTAGTCTATCAAGTGGTATTGTATTAAATGCCATCTCTGTCTGCTACATTGACTTAGTTGTCTGTAATGTATAATATTGTGATTATTGGCTCCAGTGGGTCTCCAAACATATAGGTTCATAGGTTCATAGGTAGGAACAAGGCTATCTGCACAAGGGCATTTATAAGCCTAGCCAGTGTGTGTCAGCTTTCGCCACCCCATTGATTAATTAACTGAGCCTCTGTCAAGCAGAACCAATGAAGTGATCCCAGGGGTGTATTTTCTGTTACCCATCCACTCTACAAGGTTTCTCTTGAAGAGTGTTAGTGAGGGGCTCTGCCTAATGGAGTTAAGAAGTTTGTTCCAAAGCATGGGGAGTCTCTGTGATAGGAATCTATCCCTCCAGCATGTTCTATTTATTGTTGTGGCAAGGTTTAGCTCACTAGAGCGAGTGGCTCGCAGTGACTTGGATTTCTTTAGGTGGAGCATGTCCATCAATTCTGAGTTGGACATGGCTTTGTAATTCAGGCAGAGATCATCTCTGAGTAAGCAATATGCCACTGAGTACAGCTGGAGTTTTTCCAGTCAGGCTGCATAGGACATATGTTTGAGGCCAGCAATCCTCTTGATGAGGTACTTTTGTGGTCTTTCAAGCTGTTGGAAGTGTCTTGTAAGGTACATCCCAAATGGGGCATTGTACTCTATTTTGGGTCTGATGAGTGACGAGTAGAGGGGCACGATAACCTCTTTATTTCTAGATGCAAACCGTTTAGTAATTAGATGGGCTATATAGAAGGATTTCCTAACTACTTTGGCAATATGATTGTCAAAGGAGAGATTACTATCTATGTGGGTCCCCAGACCTCTTATTACCTCTTCTGTATTAAGGGGGCTGCCACCTATGTGGTAATTCATGGGTGTTTTGTTTTTCCCAAACAGGATGACTATGCATTTTTTGGCATTTAGCTTGAGACCATGACTTTGACACCAGGTGTCCATCTCAGTAAGGCCCTTTTGGAGAATGTGCGTGTCAGCCAGAGAGTCAATTATGGCTCCCAGTTTGCAGTCATTGGCAGATTTGGTTAGCCATAGTCCTCCTGTGTTTGCCTGTACTTCTGAGAAGTATATGCCGAACAGTAGGGGTCCTAGGACCGAGCGTCATGGGACACCACTTGTGACTGGTTTAGAGTCGGACCTGGAGCCCACTATTCTTACCATGTGAGTTCTGTCTGTAAGCCTGTTGGCAACCCATCTTGTGATACAGGGGTTTATGTTCAGGCTGGTGAGTAACAGCAGGGAATTGAAATTGCCCAATATCAGGGTGTTCGTTAGGACCTTCATGTTTTCCAGTGTCTCCAGAAAGGCAGAGTGGTAGTCCTGGGTCATGGAGGGTGATCTGTAGCAGGCCACAGTTTGCATTGCAGATTTGCCTGATGTTAGTTGCACATGGATGATCTGGGAGGTATCATGCTGCGCCACTAACCTGGAGGTGTAGGTATCCTTGATGAATATGGATACACCCCCTCCTTTTGTGTTTCGGTCCATATTCTGTGGCCGAAATGTGTGGTATGAGTTGTAGCCCAGTAGTGCTGGGGTGCTCTGTGGAGCCTTGAACCAGGTTTCAGTTACTGCACAGATGTTGACATTCTCCATACTGAGGAGTGCTTTGAGCGCGTGCATTTTGAGATTTAAACTCCTGTCGTTGAGTAGCATAACCCTCATTTTTTTATTGTGCTGTTTACAGAGGTGGGTTTGACTTTTGAGCCTTGCCTAAAATGGCACTATAGGTGTAGCAAGAGCCTTGGCCAGTATTCGAAAGCCTAGGGGTGACAGGTGCAAGCCGTCTCTTGCGAAGCAACAAGGCATGTCAAGCATGTTGTCCCAGGCTGACAGACACTGTATCCCCTTTGAATGACACCAGAAGCTTAGCCAATTGTTGAAATTGATCATTTTTTCTTTATACTGCGGTATCATTCTTGGTGAGGGCAAGATGCTACTCAGGGTCAGGGTCATACCCGACTGGGCTACAAGAGCTCTTCCATGTCTCTTTTCATGTAGTCCAGGGAGGTACGTCTCAGGTCATTCACACCAACATGAACAATGACAGAGTCATATTTGTACTTGGTCTGGAGTGACCTGAGTGCTTGTGTTATGTGGCTGATTCTGGCTCCCGACAGGCAGCTAACAGTAACCTTCTCCTTGTGCAGCCTAGTGAGTGGGACATCAGTGTGCCTGATTATAGAGTTGCCTATTACTAGTGTGTTAGGTATGCTATTTCGCCTTAATGACTGTGATTGTGCGGCACACTGATTTTGTGTTTTTTGTGTTGTCGGGTTTGTTACGGGAGGTGCAGGTTTTTTGGGTGTCTGCTTTGGAGGTCTGTGATGCTTTTGCAGGTTTTTATTTAGAGCCTCCAAGCATGATTTTGTGTATTTATGTGTATTTTTTGCCAGTGCTGGTTTAGTATGTCTATGTGAGGCTGGAGATGTGGTGCAGGTGTTAACCATCTCCTCATGACTGCCTGTTCCAGTCTTGGGTGGAGAGAACTTAGCCTCCAATTTAGCTATATAATTGCATTTCTCGCATATGTTAATGTTTTGTGGTAGGAGAAGAGGGTTGTCTGTGTACATGAGGCAGTTGTAACATTGCCTCAGGATACCCAGGTTCACCAGCTGGACTGGAGAGTATACCTGAAATTGCCCTTTGGTCATGCTTGAATAGTAGTTGAGCTGCTTAGTCGCTTGGTTGGTGAGGGGTGAATAATGAGCCTTGCCCTGCTGTGCAATCAAGTGTCAGGGTATATTAGTGCTTGCTATTAGGTCTGAGCAAGTGCTAGACTGTAGGATGCCTTTTAAGTTCTTAGATTGAGAGTTAGACTACTTTCAAGGGAAAAACTGAAGAGGAGACTTGGTGGAGCTGGGATAAATTTAGCCCTAACTAACTGGCGCTGCCCGGACGTGCAAAACCATGCAATACAGTTTTTACAGCAGGGAAATGAAAGAGATAGAAATTAGCCCAAAATGGCCTATAAACTACTAACTTCTGGTCTGGAACCACTCCTCCAGGGACAGATAGCTGCTCAAAGCTCCCTCTCTCACAGGTGAATAGAGAAACCTCCCTCTATCCAAGTAAGGTATGGGCAATTCAGCAAACTGTAACACAGCCCTGAATTCAGCACTAGCCTGAAAACTGGACTATACTAGCTTCGAAAGGTGGGAAACAAAGACATTTTTTTGAAAAGATAAGGCAAAAACAATAAAAAATACACTTAAAACAGCTTTAAATGACTACAAACAGTAAAAAATATACTTAAAACAGCTTTAGATGACTACAAGCAATCAGAAAAGGCTTTTAAACAAATTACCCAATTAACCAGTAAAAAGATCTCAAAACTGAGCCCTGCTCCTGTAGCCTTCAATCAGAAAAGTTCTAACTGCACACTCCTGCCACTGGGGTGCAGGGGAACCTTCTCCAAAAAAGAAGGCCTGGATTAGTGCTCAAGTTATACAAACAAAGCTAAATTCAGCAGGCCTGGATCTAGTCTATGCTACAGCAAACAAGGTGCACCAATTTCAGTAAGAAACAGTTCAAATATGCAGGCACTATAAGCCTTTAACCAGAAATTCCCAGCTCAGAAGGGCAGAGTCCAGCCTCTCCTCCCACAAGAGTGCAGACCACAAACCTTTTTCATGTAAAATAACTGGCCTGAAGCCCAAGTGCTTAAACCAGAACTAATACACTTTTAGAATAACGGACACTGAGCCTTCAATCAGCAATTCCCAACTTAGAAGGATGTAAGCTACCTGTCCTGGCTCAACAGATCAGACCACAAACCTTCTTAATGTAAAACAACTGGTCTGAAGCCCAAGTGCTTAAACCAAAAGGCTTAGAATGATAGTTACACCAAGCAGTAATAAATACAATTGAGTACTTTTAAGATGACGCAAAAGCAAAATAAAGTAGGAAGAAACACAAATACAGTAAAAGCAGATGCAAAAAGTGCAATTTTTTTTTTGAGTGAATAAATGAGATGGGCGCAGGAGGAGTATCCAAATGCAAATTTAGAAGAGGGCTGGGCAGTTTCAAAGCCACCAAGATTAACACCAAAACAAAAACACGGAGGATGGGTGGGAAACTGAAAAAACAGAGCCACAACTTCCAGCTAGATAGTATTCAATGCAACATAAATAAATCAATTTAAATGCTGTATTATTTGAAAAAAGTGCAGATACAGATTTACTTAAATTCACTTATACATCCAGTTGATTTGATTTCATGTAGGTCTTACCTGGCCAAAACTTAGAGTTTAAGTAGAAAATAATCCAAAATGTACCACTTATATAAGGCAGAAACCGAACAACAATGAAGTGAACTACCCCCACTTATCACTGGCTATTCAAGAATTGTAACAAGCATTAACTGAAAAAACAGAGCCACAACTTCCAGCTAGATAGTATTCAATGCAACACAAATAAATCAATTTAAATGCTGTATTATTTGAAAAAAGTGCAGATAAAGATTTACTTAAATTCACTTATACGTCCAGTTGATTTGATTTCATGTAGGTTTTAGCTGGCCAAAGCTCAGAGTTTAAGCAGAAAATAATCCAAAATGTGCCACTTATATAAGGCAGAAACCGAATGACAATGAAGTGAACTACCCCACTCATCATTGGCTATTCAAGAATTCTAACAAGCATTAACTGAAAAAAACAGAGTCACAACTTCCAGCTAGATAGTATTCAATGCAACACAAATAAATCAATTTAAATGCTGTACTTCCACGGTGGTGCAGCAGTAGTGTTGTTGCCTCACAACAAGAGGTTCTCCCGTTCGATTCTTGGCTTGGGTTGGGAGTGCCTTCTGTGTGGAGTCTGCATGTCCTCCCCGCGGTTGAGTGGGCATTTGAAAGACATGCGTTGAATGGGCGTGCCTTCGTTGAAGGTTGGGCATCGAGCTGGCAACTCGACACCATAAAAACCAACTGCCAATCATTAGCGGACCGGAGTTTCGCTGTGGTGACCCCTAGCCGAAAGACAAACAGCAACAACATTATTTGAAAAACGTGCAGATATAGATTTACTTAAATTCACTTATATGTCCAGTTGATTTGATTTCATGCAGGTCTTAGTTGGTCAAAGCTCAGAGTTTAAGCAGAAAATAATCCAAAATGTACCACTTATATAAGGCAGAAACCAAATAACAATGAAGTGAACTACCCCCACTTATCACTGGCTATTCAAGAATTCTAACAAGCATTAACTGAAAAAACTGAGCCACAACTTCCATATAGATAGTATTCAATGGAACACAAATAAATCAATTTAAATGCTGTATTATTTGAAAAAAGTGCAGATAAAGATTTACTTAAATTCACTTATACGTCCAGTTGATTTGATTTCATGTAGGTCTTAGCTGGCCAAAGCTCAGAGTTTAAGCAGAAAATAATCCAAAATGCACCACTTATATAAGGCAGAAACCGAATAACAATGAAGTGAACTACCCCCACTTATCACTGGCTATTCAAGAATTCTAAGAAGCATTAACTGAAAAAACAGAGCCAGTGCTATCTCTTCTGCTGTTTATAGCATGGCTTCTATAATGTACATCACAAATCTAGGTGTCTAAAATGGATATGTGCCACCATACAGGACTTTCATATCATATATTTCTGAATGAGTCCACCATTTTTGGCTCTTTCATTTGCATAATCCATACTGTTCGTTTCTATAGGCTTCCTCATTTACATGTCATTATGCAGTCATACTGTATCTCTCAACCTGGAAACATCAAAATATGGACAAAGACCCATGAAAAGTAGGTTCAACTGGATTAAAAAATCTGGACATGCATAATTATGCACTCCAATGGAATTGTGGGATTCCAACATTCAAACCCAAACTGAAAAACAAACAAAATATTAAATAGCACAAAAAAATAACCAAAACACTAATAATTACATTTCTAGGCTTTTTTATTCTTCAAAATATGTTCCAATAAATATTTTTATTGTAACTCCTAAGTGGGCAATGCAAGTAAATAATGACTGTCCCTGACTTGGTGCATTCATCCCTAATTAATTCTGGTGCTGCACATACAACAACACAAATTGTGCTCACTCCTTTTGGTACTTAATACTTTGCCCATTATAAACAACCAGAATTAAAACACATGAAATTAATGAATGGAAGCCAATGAGAAAGTAAGAGTGTCCTTCAGCTAGCATCACTGTAAATATATTTTGTGTAGGTACGACTCCTTTATAACACACTAGCTGTTTACATAAGGAAGAGCAGCACATTTAAGAAAATGATATGCAGTTGTAACATTAGAATACTGGAAATGCATAGGGATTTGTAATGCGGCCCTGTAAATGAGCACATAATGCATGCTTAGGACAAAAGCAGAGTAGCTTGCACTCAAGAAGTAGCCAGTCTAGGAAATAGCCCATCATCATGATTCAAAGTAAAAAAAAAAAATGCCAATAAAAATTTTTTCCCCAACTAGATATGTCCAAAATGGTTAAATTAAACAGTGCTGCTTCCATAAAGGGCAAAACATTGCTCTAATGGGGCTCATCACCATTTACCAGGAATTATTTTAATTCACTAAACCATGTAAAACTCAGTAAACAAGTCACAAGAGCTTATTCCAGAAGCATCATTTTAACCATAATGCACTGTGGTGTGCATTCCAACTGCACAAAAACCTCAGTCAGATATTTACAAGAAGCAAATGCAGTGTTAAAAAGCCTGCATACAGTTAACATCTACACCTAGCTCACCTCTTTGGTACCTAGAAATCAGCTGCAAAAGAACAATTTGAGAAGTGATTCACAGCATCAAACATCTGGAGATGACCCCAACAAAGAGCCAAATTATCTGCTAGCTGCCATGGAACAACAAATCTGCAAGAACAGCTCTCTACCTCCACCCATGGACCTCTTGAATAGTTAGCCGACCTGGTGCCCAAGTGGTCAGAGTTTATTTCATTAAACCTAAAGGTGACAAGCAAGCAATAACTCAACGAACATTTCCACCAAAGTCTAAATCCAGTAAGTACTTAGATGGTGTCATTCTCAGTTTCACTTTCAGAAGTTTAGTAAGCAAGCTGCTGCTGCACTTCATGCACTACCTGCTGCTGCACTTCGTGCACTACCTGCTGCTGCTGCACTTCGTGCACTACCTGCTGCTGCTTCACTTCATGCACTACCTGCTGCTGCAGCACTTTGTGCACTACCTGCTGCTGCTTCACTTCGTGCACTACCTGCTGCTGCTGCACTTTGTGCACTACCTGCTGCTGCTTCACTTCGTGCACTACCTGCTCCTGCTGCTGCACTTTGTGCACAACCTGCTGCTGCTGCACTTTGTGCACTACCTGCTGCTGCTGCACTTCGTGCACTACCTGCTGCTGCTTCACTTCGTGCACTACCTGCTGCTGCTGCTGCACTTCGTGCACTACCTGCTGCTGCACTTCGTGTACTACCTGCTTCTTCTACTTTCTTCCTGAATCCTTCCTTCCCATACTAGTATTGTGGCTATCGCCCATCCAATTCCTGGGCCAGTAGTCCTCTCCCTGATGTGACATCTGTCACATTTCACAGACACAAGATGACGTGATGTCCACTTTGGGTGGCTACCAACCTGCTGCAAGTTGCAGGTGAGCTGCAGCTGTATACAACAGTTTTTTTTAAGCTCTCCAACTCTGATAGGCAGTCAGGCACTGCTGCACTGTTTCATGATGGTGACATCATCATGCACACCCATACATATTGATGACATTGTGGGATATGTTGGTGGTGCATGATGACATTGCCATTAACTAAAAAATGTAAATAAAATTAAAAAAAAACTCTGGATTTGAAGGGGCCATTCAGGAATTTGTAGGACCCTATTATTTCACCCCCCAAAATGTGATATACTGAGGAATTTGGTACAGTTGAGAAGTATGTGGTCATTAGCATGCACTGAATACCACACTGTTTGAAACATCATGCGACTGAGCTATCTGTGTCTTAGAATTCTCACATATTTGTAAATATCTGGTACCTACCATAATATGTGCTGCACAGTACACTAAACAACTATAATTCCCAGACAGAATTTATTTTACAGTTTTTCACAATTTGGCCTACATACAGGGCAGGATTCACAAAGCCTCCATGTAAGAGTTACAAGGCTTACACGGAGGCTGCAGTTAAACGGTGTGACGTCAGCATGTCATGCATATGCATGAGGGCATGCTGAATCACACCTAAGGCTTCCACAGTCCGTGGAAGACAGTAGGGGGCGTGTCCGTAGGCCGAGCCCTGCAAACGGACATGCCCCCAGAAGAGTAAAAGTGCCAAAAGTAAACCCCCACGACAGAGTCCATGGCAATGGGAATAAACACAACACAGCACATGCCCCCACAGACTATGAACATAAAATATATAAAAGAACATGTTATATTTTTTTTAAATTGTAAAGATGTTTGCCCGTGAGTGCGCTCGTGTGCGCGGGCGTGCCCGTAGCTTAGCCACAGTTAGCAGTAAGTGGAAAAGCATATAAGAACTAACTATGCAAAGTAAGCCAAAAAGCAATAGCTTAGCAGTAAAGACGTCGGCAGAAGAGCAGGCAGTCATGGTTCAAGACTCCACAACATCAATTTTTATTTTTAGTGAAATTAGCGCGAATCAAGTCCCTGACATATATGTACACATATAAAATTATATTTTATGTAAAATGTAATGAAATGGGCCATTTATTATGAAGAAATGTGAGATAACAAAATAATAAAAAATGCCAGATGTGCCTATAGCTGAGCTACAGTTTAACAAGTTGAGTGCATCTGCCCGTAGGTGAGCAGTGGTTTAACAGGTGTAAAATGAGTGCCCAAAGGTGAGCAGTGGTTTAACAGGTGCAAAATGAGTGCCCGTAGGTGAGCAGTGGTTTAACACGCTGAAACTGTGTGCCCGTAGCTGAGCTGAGCGTAATATGTATGCTGACAGCCAAATGATGGGTAAACCAGCGTACCACGTTTGCGCGGAACTGCGCACCGCGCCAACAAGCTAACCGACGGGCAACGTTGAGCAAGCTGTAACAAAACTGCCTTTACACAGACACACCTCCTAGCCTGTGTAGACAGTCATAAAAAGCAGTGGCCAGATTCGAACCCAGGATACCATGCACCATAGTCAAGGTACTGAACCACTAAGCCATGACAGCTGTACTTAGAAATGCAGTAATAGCAAATATATAGGAATGAATAGAAAGAGGAGCATGACAAAGCAGGTTTTGTGAAGCTGATACAATTCCAAAATGGCCAATCACAGATAAGTGCGGGAAAAACGACATATATAAGCCCCATAGGCGGGAATACACAGCATAACCGATTGTAGAACTAACTTGCAGCCAGAATGTCAGGAGTAGGTGAGGGTAGTTGCTTTCGAGCACAGAGGTGGGGTGTTGAGGAGTCCAAATATATGGTTTGGCTCCGTGTCCACAATCATGAGGCCCAACTCATGCAGGGCCAGGTCCTGTGGGGAGCATATAGGGCTGAGGCAAGTGTGGTCAGAGGAGAACCACCACTCACCCTCCGTAGCGTCCGGATTGTGGTGCGTAGGGAGATCCAGGAAGCTGTTCTTGGGCCCCTATGCCAGCTTGAGGCACAGGTGGCACAACTAACAGGCATGCCTGCTGCCCGGCCTACACAGCCCCCAGCACAGCCCCGTCCTGGGCAGTGAAGGCACAGTGGCAACTGCCCATGGGTGGGGATATCAGTTCCACTGTTGCCATCTGTGGGCTCATGGGCTCTGGATATCCAAACATCCGTCCCCGTCAATTGTGTAACCCCCCCACATGTGTCATACACTGCCCCTGTATGCGTCTTGTTTGTCTTGTCTGTTGACCTACCCAACCTACCTCCCCAGCTATACCGACTTCCTTTACCTGACATACCACTCTCACCTGAAAAAAAAAAAGGGCACTCTGTACCCACAAAAAAATTACGCCCCATACATAGCTGCCCATTTCGCACACATGTCTGCTGGACATGAAAACTGTCAATTACAATTGACTGTACAACAAGTATTATTGTTGTCCTTACACCTCTCTCAGGGGTGGAAGGTTTCAAATGTCACACCAAATTACAAACATATGCACAGCTGTTGCTGATGAAGAAATGGGCAGCTATGGGCCTTACCTACATCCCTCCTGCAAAACCCAAGCTTGTTTCCCTACTGTCTTACCCTCTTTGTGACCCCTTTTTCACCACTTTCCTGTCTCCCCATTTTCATTTCTTTCAAAGAAAATAGCGCGGGTGTGCGCACGAGTAAGCACTTTTAAGCAGTTGTAAGCGGGTGTGCGTGGAGCTGAACGCCAGTGCGCATGCGGGAGCTCCGCGCAAACCAGTGCTAACCCGGTTACAACTGCTTAAAAGTGCCTTAGTCACTCTGAATGACAGGTCCTGTAGTCTGCTCAAAAGCAAAATAAAATCCCACTGTCAGTCCCGAACCCAGGAAACAGTAGTCTGCATGACTTACCATTAAGCCATGACTGTTATATAAGAACATTGTGCTACAATAAATATATCATGTAATAGTAGGAATGAATGTAAAGGGAATATAGGATGTGTAGTACACAAAGCATGTCATGTATATTTACTGTCAAATCTAGTGGATTTCTATAATAGTAGTGTGTGAACAGAAACAGCCATGCTAGTTGGTAGCTAGTAGGTAATAATGTCACTGTAGCACCTTGCAAGCCACACACATACTCACAGCAGGATAATCACTGCCCATACCCCATAACCTGTTACAGGAACACATCCAGACCAAGTAATAAAATATGTGGAGCAAAGGGCCAAAACCAGGGACACATTCCAAATAATGTTACAACAAACTTAGACAGTTCAGAGAGTAACAGGTTCTGCATTTTGTTGGATGTTTGGAAGGGTATGAAGTCTGAAACTTAAATGTTTGTCACTATATTCTGACTTGAGCCCAGAGTGATTTGCCAGAAAGAGCTGTGCATGGGATATTGACCAAAATATGAGGCAGAAATGTGGACAACCTGCAAATATCTGTACACTTGAGAGGTCTGACACTGCAATATTTGAGTAGTTAAGAGCCTAGACATAGCAACAGTGACTGAGTTGCAGGGATGCCCCACAGACTCCATGTGAAATGTACAAACAGTAGGCAGAAAGGTGTTACAACACATGCAATGGTAACTATGAAGTCCTGAAAGTATGCACCACTTGCACGGCAGAAATAGTGTAGTAATACATATGCTCATGCTATCCCACAGTCACAACTGCAGAATACCAGACAATTTAATGGGTGTACCCCACTGATATGTACCATTCCATGAGGCAGATAACAGATGCACCTGAGAGTCTCTGGGGCCTGCTCAGCAGCATACTCAAATACCCTAATAGATGTCAAGGCCCACACCATGGCCAGACCACACTGCATGCTGTAACACCCTAGCAGATATAGCAAGCATTCCAAGGTGTGAATGTACATGGAAAATAGGAAAGCCACAGCAGCACACTACAGTCAAGACACCTAGCAGGCATACAAGTAGTGACTGTAAAGGGCAAATATTGAAGCCATAGCAACAAAGTGCAAGAGCCACTGCTATACACCAGTTACACCACATGTCCCACAGGAAAGTACACACACCCACATTAACAGTAGTAGTAGTCTTAGGTGTCAGTGTACATACACACTTAGTACAGGAAACTGGAGAAATGAATGGAGAAATGTTAATCTACAACACAGCCGGAAATATGAGAGTGATACTAACCTTTACACTCACAGAACAGTGTCCACAGCATACTAGCATGGTCCCTGCCCTTAAAATCTGAAAGGGCTATGCCTATCTCACATACCTTTTTATAGCACTGTTCTGAAATCACAGTGAGAACTGCAATCAGTACACAACTGGCTGCATGCAATTAGCAAATGCTGGCTAACAATTGGTGCAGAGGCCATCACATGGACATATGCAGATACCTACAAAAGCATGCTGTACTCCCAGTCCACACATGCAATACTTTCATTGCACCCTGTGGAGGTAGTGAGAGACAGACAGAGAGAGAGAGAGAGAGAGACAGAGAAAAAAAAATTAAACATACACAAAAAAAACTGGTCAGCAACAACCACCTGAAAGCTGACAACTGGCACGTGGAGCAGCAGGACACAAAACCAGATGGCAACACAAGCAGCTGTGACAAACACAGGTAATGTAAAGTAATACTATAAAAGTCTACATACTGTGAACCCTCCATATGTGTCATTGGTCTGTATCCATATGTATATGAAGATGTGCAAAAGGCAGGGGACATACAGCAACTATCAGTGAAGGCTGTACATACATTTGTATGTGAGAGCATCTATGTGCACATATCAATGTAGGTTGACTGTAGGTTGTAGTGCAATGTACAAAGTAGGCTTCACAGTTATGTATATTTAGCAGTATGTTAGTGTGTGTATACAGTATGGTAAACAGACATGTTGATATACCTATCTATCATATGGATACGTATGTATGTCAATATATGTATGTATGTATATATATATATATATATATATATATATATATAATATGCATATATGTATACATACATAGAGAGAGAGATGTAGGAATACATAGACAGATGTAGATAGATAGAATATGTATAAACATATATATGTAATACACACATACAGATATAGATATATGTAGATACATATACATAGACAGACAGATCTGACTATCTACAGGTATGACTGTATATGACGATCTCACACTCCCCCTATCCCACCCCCTCTGTCACTCTCACCCCCTCTCTGTCACATCCCCCTCTCCATATCTATAGCAATATATGTACATCAATATATATATATGTGTATATGTATACAGACATATATATATATATATATATATAGAGAGAGAGAGAGATGTATATATATTCTGAGTGAGGCACATGTGTACAGATGGATTGCAACAGGTGCCTGGTGACAAAGGCATGGAGTGAACACCAGTGTCAAAACTGGAGTACCATACCCCATTTCAAATCACCTAAACCAGTAACCACCAGATATGTGATTGGCTGCCACCACTGCATGTGTCAGGGATGAACAGGGTCATAAATGTGTACAATAGTCCCCCCAATGATATTCACAGTGGCACACTATTCCTGGAATACCTGAACATGGTATGTGTCAGCAGACATGGTGTGTCAGCTATGGACATGTAGGTCAGTGTACCCCTCCATACCACATAATGGCTGCCATGGTATGTACCTCACATGACAGCTACAGATATGGAGAAGGACACAGTGACATGTACAACACTGTGACAATGCACTCAAACACATTACCAATGCACAGTGACTGACAACACCACAGAGTACACACATACTACCCACATAGAGCTTACCACTCCTGGATTTACATACTTAAGTCACACCCATGACAGATGTCCAACAACCATAGTAACACCTCACACCATCCACAACCTAAATGACTGCTGTGTGTCATCCATGCCACTGCAATAGAGAGCACATGGTGGAGGTACAGGTTCCTACCCACAGATAAGACATACCCTGCAATAAACCACACAGTGTTAAGAAGCAAGACTCCTCATGAGTACATGTCACACATACCCCTGCTGAATGTTAGTCAGATAGGTAATATGCCATATGAGTCACCCTGTGTAACTGTTTGACAGCAGCAGGTACCATCACATCACATGTGTCACAATGGTCAGGGTAGCAGAACAGTATGCTGCTGTAGTCCCAGGGGCAATAGCATATTGTATAGTATTGTATTGTAATGTATTGTATTGTGTTGTATTGTATTGGTATGTAGAGGTGCCTCCTTCATGGAGTGGAACCACTGCTGCTGTGCGCCAGTGTACAGGTACATATCCTGTAGTCAGGCTAGTGTTACATAGCACTTCTATATGTGTGTTTAGCTCCTCTTGGAGTTCATGTAGCATGCAACTGGGGATACCATCAGGTCCCATTCATGTTGTGTATTCTGCTTTCCTGAGGGCGACTCTCACCTGGACATCTGTGATGACAGGGAGGTTACAGTCAGCTGGGATAACTATGTCTTATTTTGGGGGAGAGGGAGGGGGGAAACCTGCACTGAACCTGTCTGCCACAATGTTGCCAATATCTGTGGGTTCAGTGAATTATTTGTTGTTGTGTACTAACTATGAGCATAGTGGAGGGTTTCTGACCAGGTCGCTAACATAACTGAAGAAGGCCTTGTGGTTATCTGCAGTGTTCCTGTTGATTTCCCTCTCAAAGTTGCCCATGGATGTTTGTATGAGAGAAAATAGCTCCTTACTAGTGCTGATCAGACATGCCTTCCCTTTATGGAATTATGCTCTGTCTTGCAGTAGCTTCCATCTTTTGTAATACAATCTGTCTATGGCTGGGGTCCACCAGACAGGATACTGTCCCTTTGTGGAGAGTGTCTTGGTCTTATATGGGATTGCATGATCCATGCATTCTCGGAGATGTCCGTAGAAATCATTTGTGAAGGGGTCAGCATTGTGGGTTGTGTCTTCCACTGGCCCAGTGGGCTGAAAGGATACCATGTCACTGTTACAAAGTGTAAAGTTTGCATTTGCAATGTTATTCACTATAGTTGTTTGTGCTGGTGGTGGAGGTGGGATATGTATATCCAGGGCAATTAGTTTGTGGTCAGCTCACAGCAGTTGATGATGTACCACATACAGTACCTAGATACAAACCCCCAAAGTGAGGAGGTGCTTTGGACCTGAATCAGTGTTCTGACTGCTGGGGTTTGGTAGTATGTCGTATGGAGTGTGCCAGGTACTGTTGCACAGTTGCTGGCTGAGCACTGATACCTGGCCATTTACATGTGTATCCACCAATAGACAGACAGATACTATATATGTGAGATATGTTGTATCACAACAGTTGAGTAGCATGTGTAGTATGTGTGCCAAATTCTACTGACATAATTGCTGATATCATGTTATTTCCTTTTTCAGGACCATGGCTCACCCGCAAAATCCAACTTACTCTGCAGCTGAGGATGAGGAGATACACCAGAGCCTGGTGCGGGATTATGCAATACTCTTTTCCCACACCAGCCAGAATCAGCAGGAGAGGGCTGCACTGTGGCAAGACCTGGTCCATCGGGTAAATGACATAGGCACGCATAATAGGACATATGAGCAGGTACGACATCACTGCAGTGATTTAATTAAAAATGTCCGTTAGCATGCGTCGGATATCCACAGGCAACAGGTCGCCACAGGTGGTGGGGTGGCTACACATCCCCCACTCACCAGACTGGAGGGACTACTCATGAGTGTAGTGGCTCCAGCCCGCCAACAACAACAACAGCAGCAGACATACATTATTATGGAGGCTGGAGCCACGCAGCAGCAAGACTATGAGCGTGCA
This sequence comes from Protopterus annectens, assembly GCF_019279795.1. Lineage (NCBI taxonomy): Eukaryota > Metazoa > Chordata > Ceratodontiformes > Protopteridae > Protopterus > Protopterus annectens. The sequence continues at coordinate 1,380,616,199 of NC_056733.1, forward strand.
GGTAATATGCCATATGTATAGTTGACTGTTGTGTACACTGGTAGTTAATGCATGTGTGAGGTGTGTCCTTGGTTTGTAGCTGCCATCATAGTATTTAATGTGCAAGTGTGATATCCTCAATATCAGCAGCTGACCTGTGAAAGGCGACTGTTGTACTACTGACCTGTATCATACTCAGTAACAATGGCACAGTTGTGCCCACTGACATTAGTTTCCTCACTTCTGCAGGTCCCTCCAGTGTAACAGCAATGCAGCCTATCCATGCTGGTGAGTGTGTATTAACAATACCTTTAATAGTCTTGATAGTAATAGTAATATTAGGCTCACTGAGTAGTGCTCTGTGTATGCATGCAGGTGTGTCTGTGTCTGTGTGTTGATATCTCGCATACTGAGTAGTGTACAACTGTGTGCAACTGTGTGCAACTGTACATGTCTGCATGTGTGCATGTGTGCACGTGTGCATGTGTGCACATGTGCATGTGTGCACCTGTGCATGTGTGCATGTGTGCACGTGTGCATGTGTGCATGTGTGCATGTGTGCATGTGTGGACCTGTGCATGTGTGGATGTGTGCATCACTGGTAATATTGTGTAGACATTGTAAACCGTGTTTCCTGTTTCCTCCCACAGGTTCTGGTGCTGCTCTGGTGTCATGCAGCAGGGAACCTGAATCAGGTGCCATGGGGACTGATAATGATGACATCTGTGTAATGGCACAGGAAGGTATGCCAGGGTCCGTCATTGGTCAGCCAATTGACAGTACACAGCTGTCAACCCCATCAATGCGCACAGTTATCCTGCCAATACACCCTTTGTCACCAATGTTCCTAGGTGATGGACAGCATACAGTGGGCATTGACTAGGGTAATGTGGTATCTGTGGCACATGCGTCCCCACACAGCAGCCATGGGCATGGCCCTGAGATGGTACCACACAGACAGATGTCCAGGGGTTCTCGTGGGAGCATCCGTGGGCGTACTGCCCCTGTCAGACGTGCCCACAGAGGTCTTACAACCTCAGCTATGTTTCGGGCTGTCATGCAGGCACAGTCACATATGGAACGGTACACCAGACAGGGTCTGAGGGAGCTGACAGCATGTCGTACAGCCATGACTGACAGTATGTGTGACATTGCGGCTGCCATCCGTAATTTCACCAATGTCATAGACAGACATTGTGGGGACATATTAGACCGGTTCCACAACTACATGTCCATGAGCCAGGGTGTTGGTGGGCGGTTGAGGCATTGATATGGGTGTATGCCAGCAACAGCAGCAGCTGGCAGTCATCGCGGATGACAACAGGGCTGTGGCCGCCCCCATAGTGCCAGCAGCAGCCCCAGCAATGCTGGGTCTGTGCTGTCATCAGACCGCTGCAGGAGACCACGTGCACGTGGCTCTGGCCAGGCCCGACAGGGATCTGTGTCCAGTCAATGAACACCTGCTTCTGATGACAGTACCCAGTCTGGGTTGGTACCAGATACTTTCCGTAGCACCCCTGCAAGGCACAGGTACCGTGTCAGTGGCCAGAGACACTGATCTGTATGACCTGGCAGGTACAGTCTGTGGCTGTCCACAAACACCAGTATATGGCAGCCATGAGGTGGAACTGTGTGCATCCATACACACATGCAAATTGACAACACCTAGGGCTACTGCATACATGCACACACTGCATCAACATTGCTCCACCTTGTACTGCTGTCCCTCACCAACACACATACACATACATGTCAATTGGTGGTATCGGTGGCTGACTCAGGCATACAAAGTTCACACCCTGTGCATATGATGAAACTGTGCCACCTCCTGCAATCTGTAACATCAGTGCAGGTACAGGTTAACATGTTGCTGATGCACAGGGTGACTACATAGACGTGTAGTAATAGTATCATGTTGTTAACAGTACTGTGTGCTGATATAATTGTGGGTATATCACAGCATGCCTGATGCAGTAAGTGTATAATTGTCATGTACTGTTGTCTACACCCATGGTAAGTACCATAGTGTATCATCTGCACATGTTGGCATACTGGTGGAAAGGATGTCAACAGAAGGCTACATACATAGGTAGCACAGGGGATAAGGTAATGAAAGTATTAATACGCAATGATGGACATGTAAACTGCAAGTGGCATGTTGCCCACACTGGACTCTGCAATGCGGATGTTTGAGGATGTTGATATGTGTGCAGTACTACACGACTGGTACAGGACACACCGGAGCACCCTAGCACTGCAAGCTCACATCTCATACCATGCTAGACAGCCCCAACACACAAAACTAACTGTCACAGGACGGAGAGTCCTCATACATTTCAGGGATACTGTGGAGGCAGGCCAGGTAGCATACATCCTACTAAGTATGGAACCACTGAGTGAAGGCTCAGTGTCTGTTATTTGACATGTGTATTACTGCAGGTATGAGCACATGGGTTTCCATCCAGTTATTGTACATCCTGACGGTACATGGTCTGTACACTTGTGTGTGCTGAGACTGGACCCTAGCCATCTGACCTGTGTATTTCCATGTACATGTGCATAGTGCCTGCATATTTGCAGTGTTACCTACTGGAAGTGGTACAGCTTGTTTGTTGTACAATGGACTACATGCAGCCTTGCTTACTGTAGCTTTGTTTGAATGCATGCTTGCTTGCAGTTACCCTGGAATACTGATCCCACCTGCAATGCAGAGTTACAGAGCTTCTGTGGACTCCTAGTGACATCTGCATAGCTTACTATATGTATGTCCATGTCTCACTTGACAGAACGTCACTGTTTGTCTTGTTCACATGTACGTTGCCTGTGACACATTGCATATGACTTACCTGGCATTTGTCCACGTGAGCAGTCATATATGCCAATGCTAACTAATCACAGGCACTACACCCTCACATACTCACCTTCTGTTGAACCACCTGCTTCGCTAGGGACGGCTTGCACCTGTCACCCCTGGGCTTTCGGATATTGGCAAAGGCTCTTGCTACCCCCATAGTGCCTTTGTTAAGCAAGGCTCAAAAGACAAACCCACCTCCATAGGTATCACAAGGGATAAGAAACTAAGAGTAATGCTACTCAACGCCAGAAGTCTAAACCTCAAGATGCACTTTTCGAAACTCTCCTTAGCATGGAGTACATCGATATCTGTGCAGTAACAGATACCTGGTTCAGGGCTACCGAGAGCACCCCAGCACTACCAGGTTATACCTCATACCATGCTTTTCAGCCCCAAAACTTGGACCGAACCACAAAAGGAGGGGGAGTATCGATATTCATCAAAGATACCCACACCTCCAGGTTGGTGGCAAAGCACCAAGCATCAGAGACTATCCATGTGTAACTAACAGTGGGTAAAACTGCCTTCCAGGTTATAGCCTGCTATAGACCACCCTCCCAAACCCAAGAACCGCACTCAGCCTTCCTGAGAACAGTGGAAAATATGAAGGTCTCTCCAAACACCATTATATTGGGCGACTTCAACTACCCAAACATAGACTGGGAGCATGACTCTAGCTCCAAAACCCTAGCCCAAAGATTCCTAGAATTTATGAACTCAAATGCTATGGAACAACTTGTTACCACTCCCACAAGAGGGGAAAACATACTGGACCTGATCATCACCAACATGGGGACTCTATGCTCCAGACCAGAAGTGTATCCCTCACTGGTAAGATCAGACCATAAACTAATCTCACTGGATATTCACATCCCGACCCCACCCCCTGCCCAGAAAACCACAGTGAAAAACTTCTCTAAAGCAAATTCACACTCCTCAAAACCGAGGTGGAAACCTTCAAAGCCCCCGGGCCTGTGGAAAATACGGCCCAGTCCGCAGATTCCTCTATAAACGCATTCTATGGACACCTTCAGGAATGCATGGATCATGCGATCCCAAATAAAACCAAGACCCAATCCTCCAAAGGCAGACGTCCTGTCTGGTGGACCTCAGCCATAAACAAACTATACAATAGAAGGAGGAAGCTACTAAATGATACAGCAAAATCCCAAAAAGGGAAGGCATCACTGATCAGTATTAGCAAGAAACTACGGACACTCATAAAATTGTCTAAGGCCAGCTTCGAGAGAAAATTGCACAGGACACTAAGGATAATCACAAGGCTTTCTTTAGTTATGTTAGGAACCTGGGTGGTAATTCCCAGATATGCTCAGAGGTAGTCCAAAATGTCAAAAGAAACACCGAACCCACTGACATTGCCAACATCCTAGCTGACAGGTTCAGCGCAAACCCCTCCCCCTCCACACCGAAAGGGCAAATATTTATCCCAGCAGAGTGCTTCCCCCCTGACATCTCAGATGCTCAGGTAAGAGCCACCCTCTCCAAAGCAAAAAACACAGCATCAATGGGACCAGACAGTGTCCTGGGCTGTGTCCTACATGAACTCCAAGAAGAGCTACACCCAAACATAAAACTACTGTTCATTCCCAGCCTTACTACAGGATATGTGGCCAAAGAGTGGCGTACAGCAACAGTGGTCCCTCTCCATAAAGGTGGTGCCTCAGCGGATCCTGGACACTATCGACCCATAAACCTGACTAGCTTGGTCTGCAAAGCTATGGAAAAGATCATCATTGACCTCATAAATAAAGATATTGGGGACCTACAGACACTGGATCATACCCAGTTTGGCTTTGTTAAGGGCAGATCCTGCCTTTTAAACCTGGTTGATTTCTTTGAAACAGTCACCAAGGCCATTGACGAGGGGAAGGTGGTCCACACAGCCTACCTGGACCTCGCAAAAGCCTTCGATACAATACCCCACTCGGGCATTCTAGAGAAGCTCACCAGCTTAAATATAAACCCCTATGTCACTAGATGGATTGCACACTGGCTCAAGGACAGAACCCACATGGTTAGAATTGCTGGAGCCATGTCAGACTCCAAACCAGCTACAAGTGGTGTCCCACAAGGCTCAGTCCTGGGACCTTTCTTGTTCTGTATATATTTCTCGGAGGTACAGGCTGACATGGAAGGACTGTGGCTGACCAAATTCGCAGATGACTGCAAACTGGCCGCCATAATCGACTCTCCAGCCGACACAAGCATGCTCCAAAAGGGCCTCATAGAAACAGACAACTTGTGCCAGAGCCATGGCCTCAAGCTGAATGCCAAAAAGTGTATAGACATCCCCTTTACAAAAACAAAGTGCCCACAAAGTACCACATAGGTGGTAATCCATTAAGTACAGAAGAAGTAATTAGGGACCTGGGGACCCAAGTTGATAGCAATCTCTCATTTGACAACCACGTGGCCAAAGTGGTTAGAAAAACATTTTATATAGCCCACCTCATCATGAAGGGATTCACATCTAGATCAGGGGAGGACATCGTGCCTCTTTACTCATCCCTCATCAGGCCCATAATTGAGTACAATGCCCCTGTTGGGATGTACCTTACCAGACACCTGCAGCAACTGGAAAGACCCCAAAAGTACCTCACCAAGAGGATCAAAGGGCTCAAACAGATGCCATATGCTGACCGGTTAAAGAAACTCCACCTCTACTCAGTGGCATACCGCCTGTTCAGAGGCGATCTGTGCCTGATGTATAAAGCCATGTCCAACCCGGAATTAATGGGCATGCTGCACCTCAGAATATCCAAATCCCATCGAGCTACGTGCTCGAGAGACTTGAACCTCAGCACTGAAATAAATAGGACATGCTGGAGGGACAGATTCATAACCCAGAGGCTCCCTTCACTCTGGAATAAAATCCCAGTCCAGGTTAGGCAGAGTCCCTCATTGACTCTCTTCAAGTGGAATCTTGATGAGTGGATGGGACATCGTAGGTTTACCCCGGGTATCACTTCTGTGTCACTGTTAGACAGAGGCACAGTATACTAATCTCGAAAAAGGGCATAGCAAGATAAATTTACAATGGGTGGCGAAAGCCAAACACATTCTGGCTAGGTTTATAAATGCCCTAGGGCAGATAGCCTAGTATGAACCTATGAACCTATGAGCCTATGTACCTTGTTCCCCATTGGCCCTATGTGCTGTTAATCACCATGGCAATCACAATACTATGGTAGCATGTGCAAAGGTCACTTGTCAGTCACCTCTATGGTACAGTTGTGGAATATGTGGGTCATGTGGCAATGTCACAGCTGCCACATGTACATAGTCAACCCTCTCCCCTACACATGGACATACAACACATGTATGAGATGCAACCACATAGCCAAACTGGGGACTAAGCACTCTGAACCCAGTACTGGCATAACCTGTCAGGTGGCATGAAATACTACAGTGACTACAATACCAGTCTGATGTAGACCTACATTGACAGCAATACAAACACGTGAACACACTGGGCCATTCATGGAGCCTAAGATTAGCATCCTGCCTGAGCGGCAGACACCTCTGCAGCTGGCACACAGGCATATGTTATGCTAGAACACAGCACTTGCAATACATAGCACACAAATCCTGTGTGCCAAACAGTCACAGCCTGTACGGCTAGACAGCACACCTGCTACAGTTGTGTTAGGTACCTTTATTGTCCGGTACAGTGAGGTCACGCTCACCAGGCTGGACAAGGTGAAGGTCACAGTGATATGCCCGTGGGGCACTATGGTCCACCACATAACACAAGCATACAGGTCAGTCAGAGGCATGGACACATATGACTCAGTCATTGTCCATGCCACTATGGCTGACCTGTGATGTACCTCCCTGGACTACATGATAGGGAACATGGAAGGGCTCTCTGAGCATGTGGCACAGGCTGGTATGACCCTGACCTTGGTTGGCATCATACCCTCACCAGGAATGCTGACGTATTACTGAATGCTGATGAATTACTGTAGCTACAACACCCTAGCTGAAAGGTTCCTAGCATGTAGTCACTGCATTGCTATGGAACAACTTGTTACCACTCCCACAACAGGTGAAAACATGCAGCACCTGTTTATCAACAACATGTAGACTATATGCCCCAGACCAGATGTGTATCCCTCGCTGCTAGGATGATACCATATACATCTCACACTGTATATACACATACCGCATGCAGCACCCGCACAGAAGACCACAGTCATAATGTTATCCAGTGCAAATACCATGTATTCACATGTGGCAGGCATCAGACATGGTAACTATTGAAGGTCACAGGTACATATGTGTATTTGGCACATACATACATCATCTGTGTCCATTGCCATTACTGGTTTAATCGATGTCATGCATTATTGTGAACAACAACCCACACACATGGGCATTCTGTGTGACAAAAACACATGTGGCATGTGTGGAATTCAAAGCCATAACTAACTGTGCTATGACAGTAGTGAGAGATGCAGTAGCAGAGCGTGCTATTTGCATTACTGGGAGATTTGCCCTCTTCCGCTGTACTTGTAGGGTGCTGACATCATCTCTGTGTAGAGATTGGAATATGCAGCTGGTGTGTTGTACTGGTTGGCAAAAGGGTCAGCTCTCTCACACATGTAATTGCACACACCCTACTTCCACCACCCCCACACACACCTGCCATTTGCAGGATTCAAACCCCTACCTAACTATGTTATGACACTCAAGATGGATGCATTAGCAGAGTGCATTTTGCATTACTGGGAGGCTTTCCTTCTCCTGCTATACTTATAGGGTGCTGACATCATCAGTGTTTAGAAAGGGGAATGTGCATCCTGTAGTGTGTTCTCCTAGTATTTTTTTCATGCAGACTTGCACACACACTAACCCCCCTCCACACACACTGAGAATTTGCAGGATTCAAATCCCTACCTAATTATGCTATGGCACTCGAGACGGACGCATTAGCAGAGCGCGCTATTCACATTACTGAGAAGTTTCCTTTCTCCTGCTGTACTTATAGGGTGCTGACATCATCAGTGTTTAGAAAGGGGAATGTGCATCCTGCAGTGTGTTCTCCTAGTTGCCAAAATGGACATTTTTTTCATACAGAATTGAACACACACTGAGCAGGATTCAAACCCCTACCTAACTATGTTATGACACTTGAGACCGACGCATTAGCAGAGCGCGCTATTCGCATTACTGGGAGGTGTCTCTTCTCCTGCTATACTTATAGGGTGCTGACATCATCAGTGTTTAGAAAGGGGAATGGGCATCCTGTAGTGTGTTTTCCCAGTTGCCAAAAGGGACATTTCCCTCACACAGACTTGCACACACACCAACCCCGCTCACCCACACACACACTGAGCATTTGCAGGATTCAAACCCCTTCATCCTTCTAAGTTGGGAACTGCTGATTGAGAGCCCAGTGTCTGTTATTCTTAAAGTGTATTAGTTCTGGTTTAAGCACTTGGGCTTCAGGCCAGTTATTTTACATTAAGAAGGTTTGTGGTCTGCACTCTTGTGGGAGAAGAGGCTGGACTCTGCCTTTCTGAGCTGGGAATTTCTGGTTAAAGGTTTATAGTGCCTGAATATTTGAACTGTATCTTACTGAAATTGGTACACCTCATTTGCTGTAGCATAGACTAGATCCAGGCCTGCTGAATCTAGCTTTGTTTATATGCTTGTTGTTTGTTTGCTTGTTATTTCCCTGGAACGCTAATTCCACCTAATATGTGGCTTCTCAGTGCTTCTGTGGATCACTAGTGATATCTGCATTGCTTACTGTACTTATTTCCTTGTTTCACTTGAAAGAAAGTTACTGTTTGTTGTTTTTGCATTTAAGTTACCTGTAACACATTGCACTTAAGTTACCTGGCACTTGCTCACTAAAGCAATTATATAAGTCAGCACTAAAAATTAAAAGCACTACACCCTCACTCCCCACTGGCCCTGGTTTTCAATTATTAAGGAATTCCCAATATTATTCTAGCATGTCCAAAGGTCAGTTGTCAATCTCCTCTCCGGTCCAGCTGGTGAATCTGGGAATCTTGAGGCAATGTTACAACTGCCTCATGTACACAGACAACCCTCTTCTCCTCTCAACAAATTCCAACACATGTAAGAGATGCAACCATATAGCCAAACTGGAGGCTAAGCTCTCTCAACTCAGTACTGGCATAACCAGTCAGGAGGAGAAGGAAACCACACACACTACAATTCCAGTCTCACATAGACCTACCACGACAGCAAACCAAACACATAATCACACAAAAACATACTCGGAGGCTCTAAATAAAGATTTGCCGAAGCAGCAGAGACCTCCAACGCAGACACCCATGCAGCCGCTACCCCAAAACAAAACACGTGCAACACATATCTCACAAAGCCAGTGTGCCAAACAGTCACAGCCCTTAAGACTAAACAACACACCTGATACACTTGTAATAGGTGACTCTATCGTCAGGCACACTGACGTCCCACTCACCAGGCTGAACAAGGAGAGGGTCACGGTGAGCAGCCTGTCGGGTGCTAGGATCCTCCACATAACACAAGCACTCAGGTCACTCCAAGGCAAGTACAAATATGACTCAGTCATTGTCCATGCTGGTGTGAATGACCTGAGACGTACCTCCCTGGACTACATGAAAAGAGACATAAAGGAGCTCTCTGAGCATGTAGCCCAGGCCGGTATGACCCTGACCTTGAGTAGCATCTTACCCTCACCAAGAATGATGCCACAATATGAAGACAAGATGATCAATTTCAACAATTGGCTTAAGTACTGGTGTCATTCAAAGGGGATCAATGCCTGTCAGCTTGGGATGATATGCTCGACAAGCCACGATGCTTCACTAGGGACGGCTTGCACCTGTCACCCCTGGGCTTTCGGATATTGGCAAAGGCTCTTGCTACCCCCATAGTGCCTTTTTAGGCAAGGCTCAAAAGACAAACCCACCTCCATAGGTATCACAAGGAATAAGAAACTAAGAGTAATGCTACTCAACGCCAGAAGTCTAAACCTCAAGATGCACACACTCGAAACTCTCCTTAGCATGGAGAACATCGATATCTGTGCAGTAACAGAAACCTGGTTCAGGGCTCCCGAGAGCACCCCAGCACTACCAGGTTATACCTCATACCATGCTTTTCGGCCCCAAAACTTGGACCGAACCACAAAAGGAGGGGGAGTATCGATATTCATCAAAGATACCCACACCTCGAGGTTGGTGGCAAAGCACGAAGCATCAGAGACTATCCATGTGCAACTAACAGTGGGTAAAACTGCCTTCCAGTTTATAGCCTGCTACAGACCACCCTCGCAAACCCAGGAACCCCACTCGGCCTTCCTGAGAACACTGGAAAATATGAAGGCCTCTCCAAACACCATTATATTGGGTGACTTCAACTACCCAAACATAGACTGGGAGCATTACTCTAGCTCCAACACCCTAGCCCAAAGGTTCCTAGAATTTATAAACTCAAATGCTATGGAACAACTTGTTACCACTCCCACAAGAGGGGAAAACATACTGGACCTGACCATCACCAACATGGGGACTCTATGCTCCAGACCAGAAGTGTATCCCTCACTGGTAAGATCAGACCATAAACTAATCTCACTGGATATTCACATCCCGACCCCACCCTCTGCCCAGAAAACCACAGTGAAAAACTTCTCTAAAGCAAATTTTACACTCCTCAAAACTGAGGTGGAATCCTTCAAAGCCCCCGGGCCTGTGGAAAATATGGCCCAGACCGCAGAATCCTTTATAAACGCATTCTATGAACACCTTCAGGAATGCATGGATCATGCGATCCCAAATAAAACCAAGACCCAATCCTCCAAAGGCAGACGTCCTGTCTGGTGGACCCCAGCCATAAACAAACTATACAATAGAAGGAGGAAGCTACTAAATGATAAAGCAAAATCCCAAAAAGGGAAGGCATCACTGATCAGTATTAGCAAAAAACTACGGGCACACATAAAATTGTCTAAGGCTAGCTTTGAGAGAAAAATTGCACAGGACACTAAGGATAATCACAAGGCTTTCTTAAGTTATGTTAGGAACCTGGGTGGTAATTCCCAGATATGCTCAGAATTAGTCCAAAATGACAAAAAATACACCGAACCCACAGACATTGCCAACATCCTAGCTGACAGGTTCAGCGCAAACTTCTCCCTCCCACCAAAAGGGCAAATATCTATCCCAGCAGAGTGCTGCCCCCCCTGACATCTCAGATGCTCAGGTAAGAGCCGCCCTCTCCAAAGCAAAAAACACAGCATCAATGGGACCAGATGGTGTCCCGGGCTGCGTCCTACATGAACTCAAAGAAGAGCTAAACCCAAACATAAAACTACTGTTCAATCCCAGCCTTACTACAGGATATGTGCCCAAAGAGTGGCGTACAGCAACAGTGGTCCCTCTCCATAAAGGTGGTGCCTCAATGGATCCTGGAAACTATTGCCCCATAAGCCTGACTAGCTTGATCTGCAAAGCTATGGAAAGGATCATCATGGACCTCATAAATAAAGATATTGGGGACCTACAAACACTGGATCCTACCCAGTTCGGCTTTGTTAAGGGCAGATCCTGCCTCTTAAACCTGGTTGATTTCTTTGAAACAGTCACCAAGGCCATTGACGAGGGGAAGGTGGTCCACACAGCCTACCTGGACCTCGCAAAAGCCTTCGATACAATACCCCAGTCGGGCATTATAGATAAGCTCACCAGCTTAAATATAAACCCCTATGTCACTAGATGGATTGCAAACTGGCTCAAGGACAGAACCCACATGGTTAGAATTGCTGGAGCCATGTCAGACTCCAAACCAGTTACAAATGGTGTCCCACAAGGCTCAGTCCTGGGACCTCTCTTGTTCGGTATATATTTCTCGGAGGTACAGGCCAACACGGAAGGACTGTGGCTGACCAAGTTCGCAGATGACTGCAAACTGGGCGCCATAATCGACTCTCCAGCCGACACAAGCATTCTCCAAAAGGGCCTCATAGAAACAGACAACTGGTGCCAGAGCCATGGCCTCAAGCTAAATGCCAAAAGTGTATAGTCATCCCTTTGGCAAAACAAAGTGCCCACAAATTACCACATAGGTGGAAATCCATTAAGTACAGAAGAAGTAATTAGGGACCTGGGGACCCAAGTTGATAGCAATCTCTCATTTGACAACCACGTGGCCAAAGTGGTTAGAAAAACATTTTATATAGCCCACCTAATCATGAAGGGATTCACATCTAGATCAGGGAGGTCATCGTGCCTCTTTACTCATCCCTCATCAGGCCCATAATTGAGTACAATGCCCTTTGTGATGTACCTTACCAGACACCTGCAGCAACTGGAAAGACCCCAAAAGTACCTCACCAAGAGGACCAAAGGGCTCAAACAGATGCCATATGCTGCCCGGTTAAAGAAACTCCAGCTCTACTCAGTGGCATACCGCCTGTTCAGAGGCGATCTGTGCCTGACGATAAAGCCATGTCCAACCCGAATTAATGGGCATGCTGCACCTCAGAAAATCCAAATCCCATCAAGCTACGCTCGAGACTTGAACCTCAGCACTGAAATAAATAGGACATGCTGGAGGGACAGATTCATAACCCAGAGGCTCTCTTCACTCTGGAATAAAATCCCAGTCCAGGTTAGGCAGAGTCCCTCATTGACTCTCTTCAAGAGGAATCTTGATGAGTGGATGGGAGATCGTAGGTTTACCCCGGGTATCACTTCTGTGTCACTGTTAGATAGAGGCACAGTATACTAACCTCAAAAAAGGGCATAGCAAAATAAATTTAAAATGGGTGGCGAAAGCCAAACACATTCTGGCTAGGCTTATAAATGCCCTAGGGCAGATAACCTAGTATGAACCTATGAACCTATGAACCTAACTATATTATGACACCTGAGGGAAACACATTAGCAGAGCACACTATCCGAGTTACTGGGCATCTGTTCTGCACCTGCAGTATTTATAGGGTGCTAACATCATTATTTCTACAGAGGTATGAACATCTAGTACTACCTGTCAGGTGGGGGATAGCATATATATGCATTTGCAGCCACCTATTGCAGGGTCAGATATGCACATCGCACTGGCAGGTTATGTTCTATGCCATGCTTCGTGACCACAGGACCTGTAACACACAACACAACCTGTCCAGACCACCCCTCCCACATCCAGGACACACACTTTGCTTCCCTGGGAACAGTACCAAGATATGCAGGTGTTCACATACACCATTCCAGTTGTTAACATCAGGTACAGGCATATTGTGTGTGGGAGCTACTCAGGCCTCTACAACATTTCCCTACAGCCACTACAATTTGTGAGTCCATGTGCTATGGCAGAACCACTCACCACAGCCACAAGGGGTAATACATATTGCACCTGACCATCTGCAACATGGGTACTCACTGTTCCACACCAGAGGTAGACCACCATTGTTGATATCTGACCATACCCACCTTTCCCTGGACATCCATATCCCATCCCCACCCCCAGGCAAGGTTGTCACTGCAAACAAACTGTATTTATCAAAAGCAGACTTTACACTTGTGAAGACTGGGGTGGAATACTTCAAAGGACCCATGCTGGGGGAGTATACAGGCCACTCTGCATAATCCTTGACAATTGCATTCTATGAGCATGTGGAAGGTTTGCATTGATCATGCTATCCCAAATATACCCATGACTGCTCCACAACAGGACACCTGTCAGGTGTACACCAGCCATATATGAGCTGTCCAACAGACAGAGTGAGCTAACATATTGCAGAGCAGTAGCCCACAGAGGAAGGACATCTCTGAACAGTACCGGCATGACACTTCAATCCTTCATAATCATCACGACACAGTGTTGACAGTGAAATTGTCCAGACAATGCAGATAAGGCTCCCCTCAGTCTGTTATTGACGCCCACTTACTGTTAGAGGTCCTCAGCAACCCTCTTCCAGCACACACCAACAACATGGATGTGGCTTAGCAAATTCAAACCCTGGGATCTCCACTGTGTCCCTGCTTGACAGAGGCACAGCACACTAGCCTCACATGGTGCCTTATGTGACCTACTTTACAGTGGCACAGTAGCCTACTATACTGGGGAGGCAGACGCCAAGCACACTCTGGCTAAGCTGTCATTCCCTAGGGCAAACAGCCTAGTGTTGACCTCTACACCCATATATTTAATTGTCAGATGCACATTATTTGTTGCCGATAGACTGTTTGTAGGTCTTTATTGCCATAGCATTTCCTGTTTGTATGAACAACTTGTGTATCTGTGGAAGATGTTTGAATATGGGAGGGATCCACTATATCACGTATGTCTCTTTAGCCATTTAACTGTGTGCACTGGGCAGATTGCTGTAATGTGGTTGGTTCCTGGAATAACACGTACAAATACCAGATATGTGTGGCCAACTGCTAAACTGAGATTTGGCCTAAGTGTGTGAGCATGCCCAGTTCAGCCTTCCCATGGCATGTTGTCTGACATATGTCTCATTTATCAAAGTGTGCGAGCATGCCCAGTGTGAGCTTTCCATATGTTGAACTCTGCAGCCCACCACATTTGTGGATGAGTGTGAACTTCAACAATATCTCCCGTTTATGGTTGTGTGTTGTGTGTCATGTTGTGTAGTTACTGCCCAACTGCTTTGTGTCTGAACACAACAGGGATTATACTGTGCCTGCAGGGTTTGTATGGGATACCTTGCATACAGTTGTCAACATCCTTTCATACTGACCTAACACTGTAGTACCGTATAGTGTACTGGTTCAGTACTTTCACTGTGGTGGACAGTATCCTGGGCTTTAGTCCTATCACTGCTTTACATTTCCATAGTGAGCACAACAGCCTGGTTAGGGGCCAGTTGTGCACATCTGACCATGTTGCATTATTTTCAGATATGAACTACTTAAACCAGGCTTGTCCAACATTGGTAGTGTATTCCACAACATAGGTGTACATTGGCAAACACTAGCGATGTGCCCTAGGCCATTTCTAATGCTAGTCGGAGAGTGTGTTTGTCCTTCGACACACATTGTAAGTGGAGTTTGCCATGACATATGTCATGGTTAGTATACTGTGCCTCCGTCTACCTGTGACATAACAGTGATACCCAGGGTAAACCTACCATCTCCCATCCACTCATCAAGATTCCTCTTGAGGAGAATCGATGAGTGACTCTCTGGCTAACCTGTACTGGGAGTTTACACATGAGTGGGGGTGGCTTCTGTGTTATGGATCATGCAGTACAGCTTGTCCTATGTATGTCAGTGCTGGGGTTCAGATCTCTCATGTGCATAGCTCACTGCCATTCAGATTGTACAAGGTGCAGCATGTTCATTGATTCCAGCTTGGACATGGCTTTATACATCAGGCACAGCTTGCCTCTGGGTGGCCAGTATGGCAGTGTGTGGAGCTGCAGTTTGTTTAATCAGGCAACACATGGCATCTGTTCAAGCTCTTTGATACTCCTGGTGAGGTACTTTTGGGGACTTTACAGTTGATAGAGGTGTCAGCTGAGGTACATCCCACAGGGCCTATTGTAGTCAATTGTAATGCTGATGAAGGATGACTGCAGAGCCACAATGGCCTCCCCTTATCTAGATCTGACAACCTTCATGATTAGGTGGGTATATGGTATGTTTCTGTAAACACTACAGCCACATGTTTGTCCAATGCAGGATATCTATCACCTTGTGTCCCAGGTCTCTCATTACATGTTAAGTATGTAATGGGTTAACACCTATCTGGTAATTGGTGGGCACTTACTGTATATCCACGGGGGTTGACTATACACTTTTCTGCAATTAGCTTGTTGACATGGCTATGGCACCAGTTCTCTATTTCTATGTGGCCCTTTTGTGGGATGCTTGTGTCAGCTGGAGGGTCAGATATGGTGGGCAGTTTGTAGTCCTCTGCAAACATGTTCAGACACAGTCCTTCCATGTTGGCCTGTACCTATGGGACATATATACCAAACAAGGGAGGTCCCAGGACCAAGCCTTGTGGGATGCCAGTTATATCTGGTTTGTAGTCTGACATGGCTGCAGCATGTCTGACCATGTCAGTTCTGTCCTTGGTCTGGTTTGCAACCCCTCTACTGACATAGTGGTTTATATTTAAGCTGGTGAGCATATCTATAATGAACACGTAGGGTATTGTATGGAAGCCTTTGCAAGGTCCAGCTACGCTGTGTGGACCACATTGCCCTCATCAATGACCTTAATGACTATTTCAAATGAGTCAAACATGTTTAAGGGGCAGGATCTGCACTTAAGAAAGCCACACTGGGTAGGGTCCAGTGTCAGTAGGTCCCCAATATCTTTATGTCTGCGGTACATGCTGATCCTTTCCATAGCTGTGCAGACCAAGGTTCTCAGGATTCTGGGGTGGTAGTTTGCAGTATCCATTCAGGCAACACCTTTGTTGAGAAGGACCACTGTTGTTGTACACTGCTCTTTGGGTACATATCCTGTGGTAAGGCCGACATTGAGCAGTAGTGTGATTTGGCATTCCATTCTTCTTGGAGTCCATGTTGGACTCAGCCCAGGACACCATCTCATACCATTGCTGCTGTGTGTTTTGCTTTGTAGATGCTGGCTGTTACCTCAGCATCTGCAATGTCAGGGGGCCAGCAGTCTGCTGGGATAGATATTTTGCATTCTGGGGGTTGCACTGCACCTGTCAGGTTGTATGTTGGCAATATGTGTGTGTGTTTGGTATGTTGTTTGTAATATTTCTGTGATTCAGAGCATGTCTGTGAATTCCCAACACGGTTCCTACCATCAGTTGAGAAAGCCTTGTGATTATCCTTAGTGTCCTGTACAATTTGTATCTTCATAGGTTCATAGGTTCATACTAGGCTATCCACCCTAGGGCATTTATAAGCCTAGCCAGAGTGTGTGTGGTTTTTGCCACCCCTTGCTATGTGAATATTATGGCCATTTATGATTTACTTTACTGTGCCTCTGTCTGGACGTGACACAGTGAAGACCCCCAGTGTACATCTACGATCATCCATCCACTTGGCAAGATTCCTGTTCAAGAGTGTCAGTGAGGGGCTCTGCCTAACATGGAGTGGGATTCTTTTCCAGGGTGTGGGGAGCCTCTGGGTTATGTATCTGTCCCTCCAGCCCATCCTATTTCATTATGTGTTGAGGTTGACATCTCTCACTCTCACAGCTCCGATGGCTTTGAGTTTTCTGGGGTGGAGCATGTCCATTACTCCTGTGTTGGACATGGCCTTGTACAACAGACATACAACGCCTCTGTGTAGGCAGTATGTGACTGCATTCAGCTGGGGTGTCTACAGCCAGGCAGCATTTGACATATATTTGAGACCCTTTATTCTCTTGGTGAGGTACCTTTGAGGTCTTTCTAACTGCTGCAGGTGTCAGGTAAGGTACATCATCCCAAATGAGGCATTGTACTAGATTATGGGTCTGATAACAGAACAGTATAGGGGCACAATGACCTCTGTTGACGTAGATGTGAATCCTTTCATGATACGGTGTCCAATATAGACAGTCTTCCTAGCCACATTGGCAATGTGAGTGTCGCATAACAGGTTACTGTCCACTTGTGTCCCTAGGTCCCTGATTACTCCTTCCATACATATTGGTTTACCACCTATGTGGTAATTTGTGACTACCTTGTTTGGTATTTGGTGGGACATTCATACTGTCCAGTGTCTTCAGGATGGCTGGGTGGGGTTCCTGTGTGTGAGAGTGTGGTCTGTAGCATGCTACAGACTGTACAGCAGTCTTTCCTATGGTTAGTTGCACATGGGTGGACTCCGATGCTTTGTGCATTGTCAGTTACCTGGGCATATGGGTGTCTGAGCTGAATATGGATACTCACCCTCCTTTTATGTTTCTGTCCAGGTTTTGGGGCGATAACGCATGATATGTGGTATAACCTGGTAGTGCTGGTGTGCTGTCAGGAGGCTTGCAGCAGGTTTCTGTCACTGCACAGACATCGATGTTCTCCATACTGGGGAGGGCCTCAGGAGCATGCATATTGAGGTTTACACGTCTGGCATTGGTCATCATTACCCTTATGTTTCTTTCCACTTATGTTTTCTAGGGTGGTGGGTTAGTCTTTTCAGCCTTGCCTACGAAAGGCTCTATGGAGGTGGCAAAAGCCTTATCCAATATCCAGACGCCCAGGGGTAACAGGTTTAAGCCATCCCTGGAACAGCAGGGTGGCTTGTCAAGCATGACATCCCAAGCAGACAGACATTGGATCCCATTGGAATGACACCAGTAATTGTGCCACTTGTTAAAGCTGATCATTCTGTGTTTGTACTGTGGCATCATTCTTGGTGAGGGTAGGATGCTGAAAATGGTCAGTGTCATACCGGCCTGGACTACATAATCGGAGAGCTCATCTATGTCTCTTTTCATGTAGTCCGGGGAGGTACATCTCAGGTCATTCACACCAGCATGGACTATGACTGCATCATATTTCTACTTGCTTTGGGGTGACCTGCATACTTGTGTTATGCGGCGTATTGTAGCAGCCTACAGGCAGCTTACTGAACCCTTTCCCTTGTTCAGTCTGGTGAGCGGGACAGCAGCGTGTCTCACTATGGAGTCACCTATTACAACTGTATCAGGCATGTTGTTTCTCCTTCTGGCCTGTGACTGTTTGGCACACCAGCTTTGTGTACTATGTGTTGCATGTGCTATGTTTGGAGGTTGTGGTTGCTTGGGTGTCTGCTTTGGAGGCCTCTGTTGGTGTGGTGTGTTTGTAATTAGGGCCTCCAGGAATGTTTTTCTGTGTTTATGTCTTTGGTTTGCAGTTGTGATAGGTCTATGTGGGACTGGGTTTGTGGTGTGTGTGTGTGGTTACCTTCTCCTCCTGACTAGTTTTGACAGTACTGAGTTGAGGGAGCTCAGCCTCCGGTTTGGATAAATGGTTGCATCTCTCACATATATTTGTATTTCTTGGGGGGAGTTGAGGGTTGTCTGTGTACTTGGGGCAGGTGTAACATTGCCTCAAGATTCACAGATTCAACTTGTTGTAGCTGGCCTTAGTGGATTGTATGTGTGGACATATTTTATTGCCATACTACTGATCAGTGATTACTTCCCTTTTTATGTTTGCTCTATCATGTAGTAGCTTCCTCATTCTCTTGCATGGTTTGGTAATGGCTGGAGTCCACCATGCCAAATGCCTGCATGTATGGCATTGCGTCTTGTTTTAATTTAGGATTGCATAATCCAAGCATTCCTGGCAGTGTTCATGGAATGCCTGTATAACAGGTTCTGAGGTGTGGCCCATATTTTGCACCTGCACAGGGCCTTTAATGGATTCCACATCAGTTTGGAGGAGTGCAACTTTTGCTTTACACATGTTTTTCACTGTGGTTTTCTGACCAGGGACTGTGGTCAGGATCTGTATATCCAGTGCGATTACTCTATGGTCTGGTCTTACCAGTGAGGGATACACTTCTCATGTTGCCATCCAGTACCCATGTTGCTGATTATCACATCCAGTATGCTTACCCCTCTTGTGGGAGTGGTACGTTGTTCCTGGGCATTTTGGTTTATGGATTCTAGGAACTTTTGTCCTACAGTGTTGGAGCTAGTATAATGCTCCCAGTCTATGTCTGGGTATTTTCAGTCACCCAATATAATGTGGTTTGGAGGACTTGATATATTCATGTATTCCAACATAGGCCAGGTGCAGTTCCTGGTGTTGGGATGGCAGTCTGTTGCAGGCTATAAACTAGGAGGCAGTTTTAGCCACTGTTACTTGACCATGGCTAGTCCATGCTGCTTCTTGTTGTGGTACCAACATGGGGGTGTGGTATCCTTGACAATTATTGCTAGTCACCCTCCTTTTGTAGCTTGTTCCATGTTTTGAGGCTGTACAGCACAGTATGAGGTGTAACCTGGTAGTGTTAGGGTGCTGTTGTGAGCCTTGACCCAGTTTTCTGTTACAGCACAGATATCAACATTCTCCATACTGGGTGAGTTTAGACTGCATGCATCTTGCTGTTTAGACTTTTGGCATTGGGTAGCATTTCATCTAGGTTCTTATCCCTTGTGATACCTATGGAGGTGGGTTTGTGTTTTGAGCCTTGCCTATTCAGGGCACGCTGTGGGTAACAAAAGCCTTTGCCAGTATCCATACGGCCTGCACTGATAGGTGCACGCCAGCCCTAGCAGGTGGAGCATCATGTGATGCTCAGCATGTCATCCCAGGCTGGCACACATTGGATCCCCTTTGACTAACTGCAATACTTCAGCCAATTATTGCAATTGATCATCTCATCGTCATATTGTGGCATCATGCTTGGTGAGGGTAGGATGTTAGTCAAGGTCCTCAAGTGTGCATATACTACATGGTGTTACATTGCTTAACACATGACATTCATGCCTCAGGTGGTGCTGCAGGGCTGCCTCT
Organism: Protopterus annectens; assembly: GCF_019279795.1. NCBI lineage: Eukaryota > Metazoa > Chordata > Ceratodontiformes > Protopteridae > Protopterus > Protopterus annectens. Next base: position 1,380,636,450 of record NC_056733.1, read on the forward strand.
GTCGGATGCACATACTACACTCCCTGTACATGTTTGAGAGCAGGTTATGTCATTTTAGGCATCCCTGTTATTATATGAGTGAGTCAGAGAGGGGTATCATTCCCAGGGTTCCTACTGAGCCAGTGTATGTGCTATGCGTTGCCTCTTTGCCAAGGCCAGGGCATACTGGGCATGCCTCCTTCTGCCTACTGGGGCAGGCTCAGGTTGTTCCTCCTCCGAGTCACGCTCTGCCTGTGATGGCCTTGGCAATGGTGGGGGGCTGTTTGGCCCGGCCCTATGCTGGTCCTGCTGCAGCTGTTTTCGCAAGATCATATTATGTAGCATAGCACATACCATGACAATTTGGGTACATGTAGTTGGTGAGTACTGCAAGGCTCCACCAGATGTGTCCAGACACCAGAACCGTGACTTGAGCAGCCCAAACACATGCTCTATTACATTACGTGTTTGTGCGTGTGCCTCATTATGGCGTTCCTGTTCAGGTGTGTGTGCGTTTCTGATGGGTGTCATCAGCCACGGCTCCAGTGCATAACCTGCATCCCCCACTAGGTGTCCATGTGGGATGTCCCCATTGGCAAATGTCTGGTACAGCTGTGTCAAATGCCAGATATGGGAATCATGGTAGCTCTCAGGGCAGCCAGCACACACATTCATTATTATGCCCTGGGCATCACACACGACCTGGCAGTTGATGGAGGAGAAGCCCTTGCGGTTAATGTAGGCCCTACCCCGCTCACCGGCTGGTGCTTTGATGCATATGTGCGTGCAGTCTATTGCACCCACTACCTCAGGGTATTCCGCTATTTGCTGGAAGAGACGCATATTGCTGGCCAATACCTCATGGGCATTGGGGAAATATACATGATCACCGACTTGTGCTGACATGGCATTGAGGAACTGGTGCAGTATCCTGGAGGCTGATGCCTGTGATATCCCCATCATATCACCAGTTGGTCTCTGGAAGGTGCCTGTTGCTAGTATTCTTAGGCCAACACATACCTTGGTTTCCACTGGGATGGGTTCCCCTCTGTTGGTTTTGTGTGTGAGGCATGGCCTGCACAGCTCGACAATTTGCTGCAGGAGGTCTCTGTCCACTCTATAGCTCTCTACTATCTCCAGCTCATGTAACCCGTGGTAGGTGACCCTGGGCCTGTACACTCTTCTCCGTCTCCTCACTGTGGGTTGTCTGGCACCATCTGCATTGTCACCACCCTCAGCAAGTCGCCTATGTCTCCTTATGATAGCTATGGCAGCCCCTAGCATTTCTGCTCTGAGTTCAGCTTTTTCAGTTTTCACTTCTAATAGCTAACTCCTGTCTTGCAGTGTCTCTTGAGAGAAACATCCTGCACTGCTGTTTGCAGAGTTTTAAGTGCTTGGCTGAGCTACTATTCTGCCTGTGTAATTGCCTGCTTCTAATTGTTTTCACCTGCTAGCTCCAGCAGTATTCCCTGCTAGCTTCCTACTAATTCTGTTGCTTCCTTTTTCCTTTCTGTTTCCTCAGGGGGGATCAACGCGCATACCAGCAGAAACACGCTCACAGTGGCTTACACACACGTACACATGCTTACACGGTTCAGAATCTGCTTATTCGGGTTAAAACGCGCGCACACCAGTGCAAACAGTCTTAGAAGTCTGCCAACACGCTCCCACATGCTCAGTTTGCCTTACACGCGCGCACACTGCCCTACTCGTGCCTCATGGCGCGCACACGTATGCATGCACGCCCAGCAAGAAACTTTGGTGTAAGCAACAGTGTACACCTTCCATTTCTTGACTTTCCCATGCTTATCTTGTGGCAATCCTCTTTCCATGATATGTGTCTGACATCTGTCATGTAACACTGACCTCCAGTGAACTGCATTTCTTTCTACCATTCCCCCCTGTGATGTCACCTATCTCCTACTCTATTCCTCCCCCTTATGTATCTCTTACACTACTCAGAATGCGCTCATTTGCTATGTGACAGTGGAATTCAGTATCCTAACACTCATTTACATCAGATTGCCTACTAATGCTTAGTTACATGTCTTAGACTCAGCTTCCCCCCTTAGCAACCACTAAAAGGTGGCCATGTTGTTCTTGGTCTGCTGGTCCCTGCATTGTAAATCCATGTATTGCATAAAACCCACATTTGTGGGTTTATAACCTTCATTTTTATGTTTTATACAGCGCAACCCGTTTGCGCGGGGCTGCGCTCCGTTTAAACATCGTCGATCGCTGAAAAAAAATATTTATTTTTCATATTTGCATCAGGGTACCTTGCCAATGGCCACATATTTGGCCATTGGCATGCTGCCTGACACATATGCACCCTTTATTTGGAGCTGACATGGCTCCATTGTGATTTTTGCAGAAACGTTCTCAGTTGTCAACTGAGTACATTTCTGCAGCTAAAACGGCTCTTACACGGGCTGCTTTGGGCTTCGTGGATCACTAATCTACCTCATTTGCATGCCTTTCGGCTGCAAGTGAGGTGATTAGCATATCCACGCCCACTCCGTGTAAGAGACGTTTTAGCTGGTCTCTTACACGGACTTTAGGGCTGCTCCTGGATCGCAAAGGCTGCATGGAGTTTTACACTACTCTTAGACTCCGTGCAAGCCTTCATGAATCCTGCCCACAGTGTAAGATGACTTGTGCGTACTTATAAGGCACTTGTAAGCATTGTCAATTATGAAAGGAATATTGTAGCTGAGGAAGTGATAATCTCTAAGACACCCATTAACTTCATTGATTTCACAGCTAAGGATACAGGAAGTGACACAAATATTGACAGAATAAAAATGATTTTAGCTACCATAACTAAATATAAAAAGCTTAAAAAAATGCATTATTCTTGGAATCTTGACATCAGTCTTGCAGGGATACAGAATAAAATATGGATGCAACACTAGCTTTAGGAAAAAGATTAGTAGTGTTTTATTGTATGTCTCTTTCTTATAGTGCTTTTCCTGTGCTTCATAATTATCAGATTAGAGGTCTGTAAAACATTGACATTAACACTACCCTCCGTTTTTGTACAAGTGGTAGATTGCTACATCTTTCATTATTCTTTATGTAGTGCGCACACACACACACACACACACACACACAAACGCACACACACACATACACACAGAGTCCCTTTTCACTCCTTCTCTGATATGATTTTTAAACTTTGAATTAAACCATTTAAATCTAATTATAGTAAAACAAGCATGTCTTTCTTCATCAGAATTGACTGTATGTGCATAACAGTTTGTCTTTCCAAACACTTCAGATTCTTCTATTTATATTTTGTATTCTAAAACTCCACAAAGTTTCTGTCTTGCTTTTCCTCACATTACAGCTTGGCTTCTGTTTTCACTCCTTCACTAATATTTTTGGTTCTATGGAAAGTGCAGTACAGTGCATGCTTAAATGTGGAAAGCACTTTGGTTTCTTTGTATTAATAGTAGATAAAATAACATTACATTCCTTTGCCATTAAATGTACATTGTTCATTGTGGTTCAGACTGAAGATAAACAAAAAGCAAAACTTTCTGTTTGGGACTTTATATGGCCAGTATTGCAATTCTTAGTTGCAAAAACAATTTACAAGGCTAAATTCAACTGAAAAGAATACAGAGCACACAGTGCAAATTCACATTGTATGACTCAGTATTTACATGGTCACATATATAAAGGCAATGAAAAATACTGGTGGCTCTCTTAAATTAAAATAATTACAATTTGGAATTTAATAATATTTTGAATATATTCAGCTAAAGGCAATTCCTTGTTCCATAGCAGTGTTTAATGCAATAATTTTAGCACTGTATAAATGCAAGGAAATCATTACGAAAATGCACTTTGAAATTATATACATTTATGCCACATTCTTATACTCTGAGCATATGCTGACTGCTGCTTTACGTAACTGAGTGGTGGATCCCTGATGCAGCAACACAAAGGCTTCGTGAAATCTAATGCCATCTATTTCATAATCTATCTATGAAGTGTGGGTTTCAGATGCAAGTTCTTGCACCTGCCCTTGAAGGCCAGGAGGTTGCATGAAGCAGCCTCCAGGGAGGGAAACTTAGTACTGTCCATGTATAGAAGGTCATTCAAAGTCACTAAATGGCCCTTGAGACTCATTCTAGGCACACACAATAAAAGAATATCTAAACAACGCATTCTGTTCACATTTAGACAAAGTGCTGACATTTAAGAGCAAAAAAAGAGATAATCAAACAACAATGCTTTTACAAACAAGAAGTTCCAAAATGTTTCTACTTCTCGCTGAACCTAGTGTCTGCTAAGGATTAATTTATCAGACAAAAGTTTTATTAGACTGTTACAGTGTAAATTATTGGCTTTTGTCCATTAACTCAGGGGAGCATTTCACGTGTGCATGTGTGTGTGTGTGTGTGTGTGTGTGTGTGTGTGTGTGTGTGTGTGAGTGTGTGTGTGTGTGTGTGTGTGTGTTTGTGCACATTTGTATGCATGTGTATGCATATACTCCAAGGAAAAAAGGGAAGCGGTCCAAAATTAGAGACACTTTTTAAAAACAGAGCTAAATATAATTTTGATATTTTCATATGCATCTTTAAAGAACTAAAAATGTAGAATTGTAACAGTTCATGTTATTTAGTCATTTGCTCTCCTTCTTTTGCCATAAAAACATAATGTTTCTTTATTACTGAGAAAATATACGCAAAATCATGGCACATCTTTGATAAATCAGCAATAGTTGAAAGGTGCTTGAGTGTGTGTTTTGTGTAAATAAATCTCATTTTCCTTTGAGACCCATAAAAAGCCATATGGCTCACAAGCGTTGAAGTTGCCCTGATGTACAAAGATAGCAGCTAAACAGCATATGTCAAAAGTAGTCTGAGTTTGATAGATTATGGTGATTTAGCAGGTACATAGGCAGAACTGTATAATTTTAAGGTAATGATCAGATAGCTGAAAGTGGGTGGTGACAGCATTCACTTAAAAGTAAAAAATCGTTAGATACTTTTTTATTAACTCCATTTTAAACATCTGCCATGATACTCAGAAGGAGTTATAAAGGATAACATTTTTATTTTCCAGAAACATAATTAATGTCTCTCAACATGTGAAGAAAAAGAAAATATGTGAGAAAGCATTAACACTCTAAACCAAAAGTCAGAAATTCCTTTCAAGTGTGTCATCCATGCTTTATATTTCATGGATTTAAATGGTCTCCATATTTAGTGTGCGAAATTAAGCTTTCATGTAGTCTTACAGAATGTGTGAAACTTTATGATAGGGACCAGAAGATTGTTGTCTGAGTAAGTTAGGAACGATTTATAATGTGAAAAGGAAATAATTCAGTTTTGTTAACATGGCATTTCAGTGAGAGAGTTTCCCAAGTAGACTTTAAATGATGTGATAGAACAAAAGCCTATTTTTTTAAGGAAGAGTATCCCTGGGAATAGTCTAATGAATCTGAGATTTTTTCAGCAAATTTTAAGGTCACACAAAATGGGTTTGGATCTTTATACCATGCTGGATAGCATAGCTTGCTCCTTGACTGTCTCATGTTGGGAAAAAGAAAAAGAAAACTTAATGGTCCTAATACTCTGAGAGTGAAAGGGATGATTTATTCATGAGTAACTGTAGCTGTCAAATCACCATCTCCTACTTACATATTCTTCCTCCCTTCTCCCCCGTTGATAGAGTACTGGATTGTAGCCATCATCCAATGGGGTTAAGACAACCATCCTTTCCATGTTGCCTGGCAGGCATGAAATAATGCTCATTATGGTAAGCCCGCTGTATTTGTGCAGTTCAGCACACCTGTTATACTTCTTTAATGTATGATATACTCCTGGGCTTGGATTGTTCCCTGAATTCTACCCACATGTATGGCTTACACAGCTGAGTTTTCTTCCAGACTAAGTTCTTGCAGCAAGACCTGCACCAATCCATCTCCTTAGAAACTTGACAGTAAAAGAAAATACTTCTAAGCAAGATGTGGCTTCAGTGGTTCTTCAAAGAAGTTTTTAATTGTTAATTTGCATTTTCTTTGACACTCACACTAAGAAACTGATGGTTTATGGTTTGATGCACAAACAGAGGAATATTTTCTATCTCCACAAATGAGGTGTCAGAATATTCTTCCAATTACTAGGTACAGCAATTTCAAGAGTATTGGTGGGGTGCTGCTCCCATGTTGGGGAATGCAGGAGCAAAAATTATTTAAAAGTATAATAATGAGTTTTAGACTGCAATGTTATTCACGCCAAACTGCAGATTATTTTTCAGTTGTGTCAGAAAGTACACTACTGGGGTTCATACTTCTGCTTGGAGTCTTTTTAGACATCCCCAAAACAGGAGCTTGTGACTGCACTCTTGAAATGACCACCAAATCAACTGATATGAAAGGGCTACCACTGAAAACAGTAGTTTAGAACCCTTCACATTGAGACATCATCCACTCAGTCAGCACCTAAACTTTTACCTTTAATTTTCTGCATGAAAATATTAGTAAAATAGCACCTGCCTATCTCTGTTATGTATGCGTACTATATGGTAGAAACACTATCATACCTCAGAGGTGAGTTTGTTGGAGTCCCTCTACTAACCTTAAAACTCAACACTCACTGCAATATATCTGACTTATTTCCATTTCAGCCATGCATCAAGCAACATGAGCCTGTATTTGAACCTGTGTCAGTAGCACTTCAGCCATTGTTTTGTTGAGTATTTTTTCTAGAGTGCAATAACAGAAATATAGGATTATTTAGACTCCACTTTGTTATCAATGGTAGGTATTACAGTTATGTTGCTGTTGTCTTATAGGATTGCAGATATCATGTTAGTATACTATGTATTTTAAGTGGAATATAATATTACATTTTGGTGTAGTTTTTTAGGCCTGTTCTTTGGTATGTTAATTTTGCAAATTTTTGCATTTTGTAGTTTTTTATTTCAGGGAAACCCTACAAATATAGTAGTGGAGTTAACATTTTTTTTTAAGGATGTTCACCTTTCCCCACAATTGTATTATAGTTAGTGTATTTAAAGCAGAGGATGTTTATTAAGAGTAAGGGTGATGTGCAGAGCTGTAGTAACTACAGAGAGATTAAATTGATCAGTCACAGCATGAAGTTATGGGAAAGAGTAGTAGAAGCTAGGTTAAGAGGGGATGTGATAATTACTGATCAGCAGTATGGTTTCATGCTGGGAAAGAGCACTACAGATGCAATGTTTGCTCTGAGAGTGTTGATGGAGAAGTACAGAGAATGTCAGAAGGAGTTGCATTGTGTTTTTGTAGACTTAGAGAAAGCATATGACAGCGTGCCTAGAGAGGAGTTGTGGTATTGTATGAGGAAGTCAGGAGTGTCAGAGAAGTATGTAAGAGTGGTACAGGATATGTACAAGGGTAGTGTGACAGCGGTGAGGTCTGCGGTGGGAGTGATGGATGCGTTTAAGGTGGAGATGGGGTTACATCAAGGATCAGCTCTGAGCCCTTTCTTATTTGCAATGGTGATGGACAGGTTGACAGACGAGATCAGACAGGAGTCCCCGTGGACTATGATGTTTGCAGATGACATTGTGATTTGTAGTGAGAGTAGGGAACAGGTGGAGGAGACCCTGGAGAGATGGAGATATGCACTAGGGAGAAGAGGAATGAAGGTCAGCAGGACTAAGACAGAATTTATGTGTGTGAATGAGAGGGAGGATAGAGGAATGGTGAAGATGCAAGGAGTAGAGGTGGCGAAGGTGGATGAGTTTAAATACTTGGGGTCAATAGTTCAGAGTAATGGTGAGTGTGGAAGAGAGATGAAGAAGAGAGTACAGGCAGGATGGAGTGGGTGGAGAAGAGTGTCAGGAGTGATTTGTGACAGACGAGTTCCAGTAAGAGTGAAAGGGAAGGTCTACAAGAGGGTAGTGAGACCAGCTATGTTATATGGGATGGAGACAGTGGCATTGACAAAAAGGCAGGAGTTTGAGCTGGATGTGGAGAGCTAAAGATGTTAAGATTTGCACTGGGTGTGACGAGGGTGGATAGGATTAGGAATAAGTATATTAGCGGGTCAGCCTAGGTTGGAAGGTTTGCAGACAAAGCCAGAGAGGCAAGATTACATTGGTTTGGACATGTGCTGAGGAGGGATGCTGAGTATATTGGGAAAAATATATTAAGGATGAAGCTACCAGGTAACAGGAAAAGAGGAAGGCCTAAGATAAGGTTTATGGATGTAGTGAGAGAGGACATGCAGGTGGTTGGTGTGACAGAGCAAGATGCAGAGGACAGGAAGAAATGGAAACAGGTGATCCACTGCGGTGACCCCTAATGGGAACAGCTGAAAGAAGATGATTTAAAGTAGAGGATGTTGTGGTATAGAGGGTTGCCAAACTTCTGCAGCATCTGCTATGTTTATAAACTGCTTTCAGAGTTTGTATTTTTGGTGCTTTTGATTTAGTTGTAACTGTTTTACCGTTTTTGGGATTCTAAACACTTATATGACTCAAGTGGTATGATTAACAGAACTGCATCTGCTAAAACTGTTTGCTGACTGAAGGGCATGTCCTAGAAAACAGTTACTGAAAAGAAAAGACTTTCTGAAGTACTGTCTACACTTCTTCTTATCTTCTTATCTTAAAAGCATTCATAATCACAGACTATTTCTTTAATACCTCTTTTTGTACAAGAAGCAATAATTTCTAGCTATGAACTTCAACATGCACTAGTCACACTTACTTAATCCATGTGAATTGTTTATTAGGTTGCTTTAGAAAGTTCATTTCATCTTCACTTTGATGTTTTATACTTTATGCTATCAGAATATTAAGTAAAACTTTTCAGCTTGATCAAATATTCCTTTTGTTCAACCAGTATAAATATTTTTTCCCTGAAGTGTTATAATGGCATATATGAATTACCAAGGATGCAACCCATGGAAGCTGATCATAGATATGAAAATGTAATTGATCCTAGGAGTAGTTATTCCTTCTAAGAAATACATATGCCTTTATCAGACAAGTTGTAGGCTGTGTTATAAGATAAGAGACAGAAATGCACAGGGAATCAAAACTGATCAACTTAGGTGAATGAATATGATAGAAGCTGACTTGACACTTGATAAAGCATTAAATGCATTTAAAGTGAGTGAGATATCAGGCTATGCAAGTGATATAGAGGTATAAAGCCCTGTCTACAGACCAGATGACCAGAGTCTGACTAGTGACTTATGCGTTTGAAAACACATACAGGGAGGATGTGTGCCCATGTAGAGAGATAGGGATGGTGGTCCCCAAATGGCTTGTTCCACCCCTGTAATGGCAGGACCTTTGCAAGAGAACAGAGGCCTCTTATGATGCATGGATCTGGTGCAAGGAAGATATGGGTGTGGTCATCTAAGGAAACCCTTGTCAGTGCATGCTGGAAAGTATACATGCACAGATAGGGTTCACAGACAGTTGTTAAGGGGGATGCAAGTGCTAATGTCACCATCAGGAGTGGGGTTACACCATAAAATGAAAAGTGTTGTCATTGCCATAATGCCAAGTCTATAAACCCAATATTAACATAGGTAAAATACTTTATAAACACTCCATCTAACTTATTTGGAATAATCTTCCACTCCATATTAGAAGTCATACCTCTGTTTCTAACTTCAAACATGACCTTATTTTGTACCTCCATAACAACCCTATATGTACCTGTAACCATCCTACTTAACTCCTCCCTTTCCATATTCCCATTTCTTCACTAGACTTATCATTAAGACCTTTTTCCTCTTTCTTATCTTACTTTATCCAATCTGCCCTTCTTTCTATACCCTCCCTCTTTATATCATTTACTTTATCCTACTGCTCTTCTTTTTTCTCCTCCCTCTAGATCACTTCATTCCTCCTGCACTCCTACCTTCTTTTGCACTTTCCTTCTTCTGACCTTGTATATAGCTATGTACTGTACCGCAATGGTGGTGCTACGGTAGCGTTGTCATCTCACAGTAAGACGCTGACTGGTTCGACTCTCAGCTAGAGCGTCTTCTGCGTGGAGACATGCATGAATGGGCGTACCTTCGTTGAAGGTTGTGCATTAGGGCGGGCAACTCAGCACGTAAAAATCAACTGCCAATCATTAGAGGACCGGAGTTCCGCTGTGGCGACCCCTAACCGGGAAAAGCCGAAAGACACAACTATTCCTTGGATTATATTTATTTTCTTATCCATTGTATCCACAAGTTTGTTTTGCTCTTTATATTGTTAACTTGCCCTATTTGTATGTATTTCTATGTTTTATTCGGGGCTTTTCCCCTCAGGTCTCCACTGAAAATGGGTAATTTCTTACCCAGTTGGACTAACCCGGTTAACAAACATGAAATAAATAAATAAATAAATAATACCAGTGAGAGCACAAAGCACTTGCATGGCTGCCCAGATGATAGCCCCTTTGACAGCATAATGCCTGATTGAGGGAAGGCTTGATAGATAGCATACACAGGGGTAAACATCATTAAAAAGCAACTGAGCTTGTATGCATTTAGCTTAAAAGTATGACTAACAAGAAGTGTGCATTAATCAAAATCAGTATCAAATAATGCTCAGAATGTGTAAAAGGAGTTAACAGTAACAGAATTCTTTACAAATGACTCTAAGCAAAAGCTCTCATCCTCTTTACTTGAACAATTACTTACAGAATTCTGATTGTGGACCCTGGTTAGATATCTTAGATGTTGTCTTGGGTAGCATAAATATTAGAGCATCAAAAATGTATAATCGTTATCCTTTAGGATCATCTGACCATATAAGTTTTCTTTGTTCAGTAGTCTGGACGGACGACAAAAAGCAAATGACCTCAACACTGGTCAGAAAATACTACAGGTATAGCTATACTGAAGTAAACCAGAAATTATTAGAATGAGATTGGGAAAGAGAAATGGGAAAACTATAAACTAAGTTTGGGCATGTTTCGATTATAAGTTATCAGATTTAATTCAAAAACATGCTCTAATAGGTATGGTTAGAAAGAATATGAACAGGTTAAATGCACAGTGCTAGGGGAACAAATTGTAAATGTCTAGAAAAAAAAGAAGTACCTTAGTTAATCCATACGACATTCCCAGCTACTGGTGCTAAAGTTAGATAGAATAAAATTAGTTGAAAAATATTGGAAGAACACAAAAAGTTAGGAGAAACTATATGTTTAGCTTTGTAGGTACTCTAAGGATAACAAAATGATTATTTCACAGACATGTTAAACGTTTTAGAGATACCACAATCAGAGATCATATTCTCAATGTAAAAAAAAGTTACTTGACCAAAAGTATTTGTGGAATAGTTTTATAAAGGGTCTTTCTGTTATATATTTGATAGTAGGTGTGCAATTTATTTAGCTGTTTGTCCTTATGACACTGGCATCTCATAGCTGCATCTCCCTATCATGTCTTGCAGAAATTCTTAGCTCATCTATCTTTCAGTAGAGAGAGAAAATTGTAAGATAATACAAAAAACAAATAAACAAATAAATCAAAAACTTAAATTTTTTTCTTGTAAGACTTTTTAACACTCTTGCAAGTATCATGCACTCACATTATCAGCCGAATCTATCATATTATTCAGTTTGTAGTGAAATCCAAGGTAATTGTGTTTCAAATTCAGTGACATTCTTTGAAGTCTTGTTGGTACTTTGTGAGGAGACTTTTTAAATATACTCTCTAGTCACATGAGACCTAAATTCATAGTGACCAGTCATGAAGCATTTGACAACCAAAAACGATGACTCTACTTTAGGGAAGGCTATTAAAAAATAGTCAAAATTCTTGGCACATATTCTATACGTTACTGTCTTTGCAGTAGTACTAAACCAACCCCCTGCTGACTTTCATCTTCTTGAAGCCCAAGTGGCTGTGACATATTTTAAAGAAGTGCCTGAATAACTAACTTTTCTTACCTGTTTGACCAAAATCAAGGAACATCATTCTCTAGTAGCTTACTAATTGGCAGTTTTAAATCTGACATGTCTGGGACAAACATAGAAAGATATTTAACCATACCAAGGAACTACCTAAGAGATAACATGCCATAAGGTTTCTGAATATTTATTTTTGACTGGTCCTTTTATGACTCAGGTCTGAGACACTCAAAAGTCAAAACTGTATTTATTTAATTATTTGTCCTTTGATAACCAGGAAAGTCAGACTGAGCCAATGAAACATTTTCATTGGAGGCCAGGAGATAAAATCTCCACAACAGATTCAAAAACATTTAAACAGTAGTTGAGCAATTATATACAAGGGGAAAAAAGCCCCACAACAGATTACTTTTTTCACAATGAGTTGGGGAGAAAGGCTCCACAAAAACAGATATATAAGCATTTTACAGTAGACAATGATTGGTTACAAGAGGAGAAAATCCCTATAACAGATAAAAACACAAGCAGATTGAAATACATTTCCAGAAATATTACTAAAATAAATTACTATCAAGAATACAGTGTGTACTGTAAGTAGCAAGATGCACTGCAGAAGTGGATAGCCTATGTCAAGTAAACTAATACACAGTTATTCAAAATATTGTCGATATTTCTAATAATGTGTGAAGGTGAAAAATAAGAGTATCCTGGTGCCAAAATAGACAGTTGAATAGAATGGGATGAGGGGATGTAATGACCAGGAGGGAAAATTAAGGACATGGAGAAAGAGTTGATTATTATTAGAAAGATGAGAGTGTTATAGAAGGATATGCAAGAGGAAAATAAGTAATAATAAGGGTGGGCTGAAGGGGTACATATCGTGTGTACCACCTGACATTTACTCTTATTCAGTATCAAGCCTCTTTTTCTTAATCTGTTTAGTAACCTAATATGTTTCTAGTTATATTCTTATTTAGTAGCTACAAAAAGTGGATCATAATTAAATATTGGCATCATCTTTTAGACTTTCAATCATTTCAGCTAATGCTCTTTGAAATATTTCTGAGGATAAGAAATTAAAAAATGCAACCTTAGTAGCAAGCATCTACCCAAAGGAGGGCTGAGTTTGAAGAGCTTCATAATGGTTTAATCTAATCTAATTTACAAAAAAAATTGATTAGTATGAGGCACAGAGAAGAACATAGCCTTAGGCACAGTTGTAACAGCCACATTAGCTGTTTGACAAGAAAAGTGTTCCATTTTTACTCATTTGTTTAAGTCATACAGATCTATACAAATTCTGAGCTTGTTTTATTTCACAAATCTGCACAAATATTAAGCAAGTTATTGACTTGGTTCTGATTGCTTAACAATTGCTGCTGTAGCTTCTTTGTACTTCACTTCTTCTCAAACATATGCACGTCTCTGTGTATATCTAGTAATGCCTCTGGGAAGTTGTTATTATGATACTCAGAAGTAAACAGTTATAAATCATAAAGTAATCAGAATAACTCCAGAATACCATCAGTAACTTTGAAGTCAGTACCTTGAGCATTGTGTCTCTTACATTTCAATAAAGTACTTAGAACATTATTTTTGTTATACCATTTGTTAGTGGTGTCATTACTCTTGGGATATTCAACTTTTCTCCCCGGGCCTCTACTGAAAATGGAAATACTTCCAGTTGGACTAGCCCGGTTAACAAATGTAAAATAAATAAAATAAATAAATAAATAAATATTCTTTATCTACTCCTATTTTGGAAGAAGTATACATTGCATCTAGATCAGCTGAGCTGTATGATACTAAGGAACTCTACAATTGTTTGCATTGTCTTGATAACTTTCACAACTATGCACATAAACCTGTTGACTATCATAGATGTCCTCACTGTCACAAGATACTTCCGAAATATGTGAGCTTCCTTTCGATATGTTTCCTACTTACACATGTCAGAATATAGATATTAACCAGGCTAGTATTAGTACAATTCTTACGTTATGCCAGGATAAAAGATATTGTGACACATAAAATATGATGACAGGCAGTAGCACTTACAGAATTAATAGAATGAATATTGCACTAATAGAATTAATATTACAGCAACAGGCATTGATTATCATGCTAGATATCAGAAATACTTCTGTGTTTCATGAACAAAACATCATTAAATGACAAAGATGCCTATACTCTGTCCTAGGTAAAAAAAAAAAAAAAAACAGTTTAATTCAGCAGTTCATGTTATATTTTGTGGTAATTGACATATGAATATAATTGCAACAAGTCTTTGAGGTGCAAAAAAAGAACTGAATGAATGAATGAATGAATGAATGAATGAATGAATGAATGAATGATCTCATGGACATTGTGAAGGACATGATGGCTATTTGACTTCACAGGATTAACTATAGATTTCAAGTACAAAGAGAACTCTTCCGTGAATCTGAGTTGGTTAGATTTTTTTAAACAGAGAGAAGCAAGTTTATTTTTATAGGAATATCTCTTCTCTAACCTTATCTTTTTTATCAGAAATATCCAGTTTTACTGTACAGCAGTTATCTGGCCTGACTTCTATGGATATTACGTACCACACAACATGTTTCACAGGCTGAGATTGTTATTTTCATACATAATTCTTTGATGTGATGTATATAAGATAATCAACTTTATTACCCAAAGTCATCCATTTCTGTTTTCTGAGTTTAGAACATTCATGGTCCCTTCCTAGTGCTTGAGCAGTGTATCTAGTAGCCTGGTTGTAAGTTTTTTTAAGGCAGTGAAGCAGCCATGTTAGAAGATGACTTTCAAGGCTTATTATATGTATGACTGCAGCAGTTGACATACTTCATCTGGATGCCCTGTAAGATTATTTGTAAATTCTGGTTCTGGCAGAGTGAACTTTGTTGTTTGAATGCTTAGTTTTAGTAAATGAGGATGACAAAGTGCGTGGTGCAAGAAGGAACATTCTCTGTATCCCTGTTTTAGTGTTAGTAGGTCTATGTAGCTTAAGGGGGGAATGGAGAAATATAAAAATTTAATGATCTACTGTAGTGTTTGGATGGTATGCATTTTTATTGAGATCTCTTCACCAAGCTAACATTCTCACAAATGATTTAACTAACTCATTTAATTTAGACAAGTAGGTGTTAGGTATGTGTGTCTAAATCTAGTATATTAGACAATGCCAGTGTGCCAGATAATGAGAACACTTGGGCCATCTCTAGGAACATGGTATTTTCATATACATATGTGCCTGGTTCAGTGACTCGATATCTACTGATTCATCAGTAATCACTAATATCTATTAAACAGCAGATCTTCTTCTTCTTCTTCTTCTTCTTTCAGCTGCTCCCATTAGGGGTCGCCACAGCAGATCAACTGTTTCCATTTCTTCCTGTCCTCTGCATCTTGCTCTGTCACACCAACCACCTGCATGTCCTCTCTCACCACATCCATAAACCTTATCTTAGGCCTCCCTCTTTTCCTGTTACCTGGTAGCTTCATCCTTAGCATCTTTTTCCTAATATACTCTGCACCCCTCCTCAGCACATGTCCATACCAATGTAATCTTGCCTCTCTGGCTTTGTCTCCAAACATTCCAACCTGGGCTGACCCTCTAATATACTTATTCCTAATCCTGTCCATCCTTGTCACACCCAGTGCAAATCTTAACATCTTCAACTCTGCAATGTCAAGCTCTGACTCCTGCCTTTTTGTCAATGCTACTGTCTCCAACCCATATAACATAGCTGGTCTCACTACCCTCTTGTAGACCTTCCCTTTCACTCTTACTGGTACTCGTCTGTCACAAATCACTCCTGACACTCTTCTCCACCCACTCCATCCTGCCTGTACTCTCTTCTTTACCTCTCTTCCACACTCATCATTACTCTGAACTGTTGATCCCAAGTACTTAAATTCATTCACATTTGCCACCTCTACTCCCTGCATCCTCACCATTCCTCTATCTTCCCTCTCATTCAAACACATATATTCTGTCTTAGTCCTGCTGACCTTCATTCCTCTTCTCTCTAGAGCATATCTCCACCTCTCCAGGGTCTCCTCCACCTGTTCCCTACTCTCACTACAGATCACAATGTCATCTGCAAACATCATAGACCATGGGAACTCCTGTCTGATCTCGTCTGTCAACTTGTCCATCACCATTGCAAATAAGAAAGGGCTCAGAGCTGATCCTTGATGTAATCCCACCTCCACCTTAAACGCATCCATCACTCCAACCGCAGACCTCACCGCTGTCACACTATCCTCGTACATATCCTGTACCACTCTTACATACTTTTCTGACACTCCCGACTTCCTCATACAATACCACAACTCCTCTCTAGGCACCCTGTCATATGCTTTCTCTAAATCCACAAAGACACAATGCAACTCATTCTGACCTTCTCTGTACTTCTCCATCAACACTCTTAGAGCAAACATCACATCTGTAGTGCTCTTTCCTTGCATGAAACCATACTGCTGATCACTAATCATCACCTCCCTTCTTAACCTAGCTTCCACTACTCTTTCCCATAACTTCATGCTGTGACTGATCAGTTTAATCCCTCTGTAGTTACTACAGCTCTGCACATCACCCTTATTGTTAAAAATCGTTACCAAAACACTTTTTCTCCATTCCTCAGGCATCCTCTCATTTTCCAAGATTTAATTAAACAATCTAGTTAAAAACTCCACTGCCATTTCACCTAAACACCTCCATGTTTCCACAGGTATGTCATCTGGACCAACAGCCTTTCCTTTCTTCATCCTCTTCATAGCTATCCTTACTTCCTTCTTGCTAATCCACTGTACTTCATGATTCACTATCCGCACATCATCCAACCTTCTCTCCCTCTCATTCTCTTCATTCATCAACCCCTCAAAGTACTCTTTCCATCTGCTCAACACACTTTCCTTGCTTGTGAGTACATTTCCCTTATTTTCCTTTATCACCCTTACCTGCTGCACATCTTTACTAGCTCAGTCCCTCTGTCTTACCAACAGGTCCTTTTCTCCCTCCTTAGTGTCCAACCTTTTATACAACTCTTCATACGCCTTATCCTTAGCCTTCGCCACCTCTCTCTTTGCCATGCACCTCATCTCCTTATACTCCTGTCTACTTTCTTCATCTCTTTGACAATCCCACTTCTTCTTCACCAACCTCTTTCTCTGTATACTCTCCTGTACTTCTTCATTCCACCACCAGGTCTCCTTGTCCTCCTTCCTCTTTCCAGATGTCACACCGAGCACCCTTCTAGCCATCTCTCTTACTAGCTTTGCTGTAGTTACCCAGCTATTAGGTAACTCTTCACTGCCACCCAGTGCCTGTCTTAACTCTTCCCTGAACATCACCTCACAATTACCCTTTTTCAATTTCCACCATTTGATGCTTGGTGCTGCCCTCACACTCATCCTCCTCTTCTTGATCACCAATGTCATCCTACAAACCACCATCCTATGCTGCCTAACTACACTTTCCCCTGCCGCCACTTTACAGTCTTCAATCTCCTTCAGATTGGCCCTTCTACATAAGATATAATCCATCTGTGTGCATCTTCCGCCACTCTTATATGCCACCCTATGCTCCTCCCTCTTGTTAAAACAAGTCTGTACCCCTGTGTCAAGAAACAGCTGATTTCACCTATCTGAGTTGGGAATTGCTGGTAGAAAGCTCATTGTGTGCTTACCTGATTGGTGTTAAAGCACAGTTAGTGTAAAGCTTGCTTTTTTCTGATCTTATATAAGTCTTGAATTTGCATGAGCCTTGGCTGATTTAACCAGAGCTGCTCATCGCTTTGTGACACCTCTGGAGACTTTGAGAGATTGTTCTAACATCTGAAGACATCCTTGGCAAGACAAACTAAATTAAGTATCATTTTTGCACTTGCATTTCTTATTTTCATTATTCTGTAAATGTTTACTGTGCTATTTAGTGTTGTGTTTTTTTTTTTTTTGGCACTTTTTCAGAATTTAAGTTACATTATCAAACTGCTGTTAAGGACTGCTGTTCTGCATTGAAATACATTGTAGTGTTTCTTAATTACTATTAGGCATCTGTTTGTGGTTCCTTAATGCTTGGGCTCCAAACCAGTCATTTTATATTATGAAGATCAAAGTTTGTACTTCTGTGGCAGGAGTAGGCTGATTTCACCGATCCAGATTGGGAACTGATGGTGGAAAGCTCACTGTGTGCTTATCTGATTGGCTTTAGGGCATAGTTGCTGCAAAACTCGCTTTTTTCTGATTGTATATGAGCATCACATTTGTGTGAAGCTGCTCTTCATGCAGTAGCAGTTACTAGTGCCTTGTATATACCCAATCACCATAAGTTGAAATTTCCCTGTAAAAACACATCAGAACTTTATCTCAGTCCCGCATTACTCACGGGGCAACTAGTTTGCATGGTGAGCAGTATTTACACATTTAGTTAGGACTATTTAGGTTTACCTTACCTTATCATAGCACCCAGGACTATTGCTGCTTAGTGACCATCATGTTTTGGGTCCTGGGCAGCAATGCTGGTTAGGTTAACTGCAGATTACACCAAGTAAGCATACTTACATTGTCTAGTTACAAACACCCTCCATTCCTATCCCTTGCAAGTACGCATTAGGATTTGCAACCAAGGATGGGAACTTTCCTGCTATCTCTGCATTCCGCTAAGTGGAGATGTGTATCCTGAGGCAATGCAGCAATTGTCTTTTGTACACTGATGATCATTTAATTTTCAAACAGACAAATACAGTATGTGGGAGATGTAGTTACACATTGACGATGGAGGCTAGACCCTCACATACAGACACAAAAAGCAAGAGACTGTCAGCAACTCACACACATCACTCACCACATCCACAAAGCACCACATGCACATAGACCTACATATGTGGAGGTGCTCACATGTAACTTCCCCAAACATCAAAGGCCTCTCAGGTGCAGTCCTCAGAAACACCACATTCACACAAGCAAGATAATTTCCGTCATAACACATAAAGCCACATCTGATTGTGTCTCAATCCATCATAACACATAAAGCCACATCTGTTTGTGTCTCAACTACCACGCCCAAAAAATGAAACCCATTATTCTCTTCATAAGAGACTCCATTGTGAGACACACTCATGTTCCTCTTACCAGGCTAGATAAGCAGAAGATTACAACTAGTTGCCTGTCAGGGGCCAGGATCCACAAGTTTGCACAAGTACTCAGGTCACTCTACCCTAAGTACCAGTATAATTCAGTCAGAGTCCATGTGGGTGCGAATGATCTGAGATGTACCTCCTTTGACTATATGAACAGAGGCATGATTAATCTCTCATAGTATATGCCGCAGGCACATATGAGCCTAGCACTGAGCAGCATCCTACCATATCCAAAAATGATGCCACAAGACCAGCAAAAATGGTTGACTTTAACAAATGTTTTAGCTGCTGGTGTCATTCTGAAGGAGTCCAGTACTTCTCAGCCTGGGGTGGTATGGTTGACAGGCCACACTGCTTTGCCAGGGATGGACTTCATTTGTCACCTCTAGGCTTTAAGATACTGGCCAAAACTTATAGTGCCTTTTTCAGGCATTGCCATACAGATAAATCTCCTAGTACAACAAAAGGTACTCAAGACAAGCTAAAGGTGTTCCTACTCAATACTAAAAGTTTCAACAAGAAACTGCAATCCCTAGAAGCTCTCCTCACCCTGGAGAATTCTGACATCTGTGCAGTTAGTAAAACATGGTTCAAAGCCATGAAAAGCACTCCAGTAGTGCATGGCTATAATGCATTTCATATGCGCCAACCCCCCTCTAAACATAAAACAGCAAAAAGCAGAGTTATATCTATCTACATAAATGATAAGCACACATCAAGGCTGGTCAAACAATATGACATGCTTGAGCTACTCCATGTCCAGCTAACCATGGGAAACATCCATTACCATATTTTTACTAACTACAGGTCCCTCACCATGAATCAGGAATCCCATACATCATACCTGAAGATACTGAAACACTCACCATCCAGCCCAATACCATACTTGTGGGTGATTTTTACCACCCTCTATTAAATGGGAGGTATACACAACCACTAACATACAGGCCCAAAGATTTCTTGACTTTGTAAATTTCAATGCCCTGGAACAAGTCTTCACCCCCACTAGGGGAACAAATGTCCTACATTTCATACTTACAAATATGGGAGACTCCTGCCCCCCCCCCCCCCAGTGTGATATTCTCACTGGTAAGATCAGATCACAAAGCGGTCTCCCTTGAAATAAAGGTAGAACTAGTCATCCACCTAACCCCAAAACCTTTTATGAATTTATGTAAGGTAAATTTTCCCATATTAAGGGATGGCATAGCTAGTTTCCAATCTCCTCCAAATCCAGAAAACACAGAAAACTATGCAGAGGCATACACAAAAGCCCTGCATGACCATATAAACAACCACATAAAAATGACAGTACCAGACCAAAATAAACTTAGGTCAAACTGCAAAACTAAGCCATGTGTGTGTAGACAACATGCCCAAAAAGCAGCAAAACAAAGCAGTTAATTAAATACAACAGTCCAGTCCACTCCAGAAAGACTAAATTTAATACGTTCTAGCTGCAAAACTAAGCCACCCTGGTATTAATAGGTTGCACAGCAAAATAAAGAAAATCATGTAGAGAAGTAAGAGTGAATGTGCACAACAGAGCAAACAGTCCCTCATTAGTCTAAACAAGCAAGTCAAGGAACTAGTCAAGTCTCTGAAAGCATATTTTTCTGGCAAAAATAGCCTCCAAAGCTAAGGATAACCAAGGCATTTCTCAGTAATGTCCACAATCTTACAACACTCAACAATGTGTGGAATTAGTTGTAGATGGCATCATCTATGCTCAGCCAGAAGATACAGC
Source organism: Protopterus annectens (assembly GCF_019279795.1). NCBI lineage: Eukaryota > Metazoa > Chordata > Ceratodontiformes > Protopteridae > Protopterus > Protopterus annectens. The sequence continues at coordinate 1,380,657,193 of NC_056733.1, forward strand.
AAATCTGCTGGCTGACAAATTCAGCTCAGATTTCACCTTCCCATCACCCCCCCCCCAATTCTCCACCAAGAAATACCCTCCACCACTCCACCACAAGTTGCCACCAAAGAACAGGTTGCCACTCCTCTCTGTAAAGGTAAAACACTGTTTCAGCGGGGCCTAACAATATACCACATTGCCTCTTGAATCAGGACTTATCAGGTCCATTAGGATCTCTATTTAAACACAGCCTCTGGACTGGCTTTGTCCTTATAGATTGGAGGACAGATTCAGCCATCCTTCTGCATAAATTGGGACCACATACTGTGCAGGGGAAATTGCAGACTCAGAAGTTTGGCTAGTCTTATATGTAAGGCCATGGAAAGAATAATCATGGACCTGATAAATAATGACACAGGAAACCTCCAAATGCTGAACCCTACCCAGTTCAGCTTTTCAGAAAGTTACTAAGACCATTTATTTGAGAAAGTCACTAAGTTCCTCACTCATCTGGGCTCCAACATCCAAAGAACCACTACCTTGATACTACCCCATCTCATATCTGGGGAATTAAGCTATAATATTGTCATATCCTGGGAATTATTGGCTAAGATAGTGAAGGCTCTTGTGCCACTAGCCTAGTAATCATCTATAAACCTATGAACTTATGAAGGGAAAACAGTACATACCACCTGCCTCGACTTGGCCAAGGCATTTGACACAAATTCTCACTCGAGTATTATAAATAAACTCACAAAAATGGGGCATAAATCCCTAGATCTACAGCTGGATAGTAAACTGGCTCAAGGACAGGATACATGTAGTTAAAGTGGGTGAATCCAGATCCAGCAATAGGTCAGTTACTAGTGGTGACTCAGAAATCAAGGCTAATGTGAAAGATCTTTAGATGACAAAGTTTGCTGCCAACTGCAAGCTGGGGGGAGTCATTGAATATGCTAGTGATGCAGATATCCTTGAGGAGGGTCTAGATCAGGAAAACAATTGGTGCCAGAACCATGGCCTAAAACTAAATGTGAAAAAATGTATTATCCTACACTTTGGGAAGTCAGATACCCCTACAAATTACAACATCAGTAACATGCCCTTAAGAGTAGATTCAAAGGTGAGAGATCTAGGTACACAGATAGATAGTGGCCTAAAATTTGCCAGCCATATGTCCACAGTGGTAAGGAAGTCCTTCTATGTGGCACAATTTATAAGTGAAGGTATGGCATCCAAATTCAAGGAAATTATAGTCAAACAGATTAAAAGCCTTATCCCCTTACTCTGTCTCCTACTGACTATTAAGGAATGATCTATGCCTGACCTACAAGGCACTCACAAATCTAGCCCTGATGAAGCTGCTACACATCTGCAAGTCAAACAGCATAAGGGTCACCTGATCTAGGAATCTAAACTTAGTCTGCGACTCAAGCAAAACATGTCGGAGAGATAGATATGTGTCTCAGAGATTGCCTCTTCTTTGAAACAGGCTTCCTGTTCATGTTAAAAAGTAATGATGCACTTTATATCAGTACCAGTCTCCATGTGTTTATTAATATTTTACTGTGACTGCAGAAATAGACAGAAATGCTGACAAGGCTGGCATCTGTGTGCAAAAGCCAACTATATTCAGAAAGCAGCAGAAATTAGTGAACAATTCAAAAGACTGTTCATCAGAGAGGCCAAGCAAGTTGTCTGCTTAGGCTCAAAGTTCTGGCCAAAAGGTCAAGAATAAAAATAATTAAACAATCACTTCTGAGTGAAAAAATAAAAATCAAAGGATGGAGGACAACAAGAAAAGGAAGCAACAGCTGTCAGATTTTAAAACAGTTCCACAAGAAAACCATCTTTTTAAACTGCTCCAAGAGCTAATGACATTCACTGATGATGTATGTCTAATGATGGACTCAATAAGCAGTTAACAAAGAGAAGAGGATAAACTTGAAGCAAATAATGCAAGACTTGGAAGTGGACAGAGCAGAACTGTGATCAGAGAAGCAGGAACACAGTCGGCAGAAACAGAAAAAAGCTACAATGGCAAACAGGAAAACTGAATCTCCTACTACACAGGTCTGGAAAAACAACATAAAGATAATGGGGTAAGAAACACATACTGGGTACAAGACTAGAAATTATGCAGCTGGAATTCCCAGAAACCAGATTTCAGTTAAGCAGATTACAGGAACTGGTATCAGAAAAAATCCACGGATAGAATGGGAGGTGGAAGACAAGGACAGCCAAAACACACATTAGCATTCCAACAGAACTGTAAACTTAAAGAAGAAATTATGAGAGGAGACTGAGTCCTTAAACTAATGCAGTTTAATGGTAAGACTGGAAAAGTGTTGTGGGATTATTCATATTCACAGCATAAACTGAGATAATGGGCATCTGACACACGGGGACCATAAAAAGCTCTGGGAATCCCAGCACAAATTAACTTTGCTGTCCTCTTAAATGTAGTGTGGAAGGGAAACAGGTCCAGGATCCACAGAGAGAGAAGCACAATGTTTTGTTATTGAAATTATGTGGAGTGGCATCTGGAGCAACAGATACAAAGAACCAGATTCAAATATCCCACCAGAAATGGACTAACAGACGAACTTTTGAAGGACAAGTGCAGAGGTCACAGAGACTATCTGATGCAGATGCGCCCTTTAGGGAAATATTAAATAGGTTGTAAACAACACAAAGAGTGAAGTTTTCAAGATAGTACAGGCAAGACTTCAGCAGACCAGACTACAGAAAAAGAGGAAAGAACATGGATGACAAATAAAATATGAAGGAAGTGTATAAAAATATATGGTAAAAAGAACAAGAAGCTGGTCAAATCAGAAATCCAGAAAAAAGAGGATATTCCAATAGTGATTGCAGCAGAGGCAAGGACAGAAATATGGGAAGCAAAAGAAGAACATGCCATCAACGAGGAGACATCGCAGCTGAAGCCTTATGGGATTCAGATAGCCACTGCTAGAAGCTGGAAGGCTTGAGATGGCTGTACTGGTTAAAGCAAGAGGGGAAAAATGAGAAATAGAGCAGTGGCAGAACAATTGTATAGGAAGAGGTGCCAAATGGAGGAAGCCATCAAAAACAGACAGCATGGTCATATATGGAGAGATGGGAGAAGAAATGAGAGTCAATGCAAGGGAAAATGAGATGATATTCCCAGTAAAATCCATTTTATGCGGGCACTGGGTCATGGTGCATGTCCTAAGAACTAGAAGACTAAAGTTACAGAAATTAGGGGACAAAACTGAGTAAATGAGAGTCTCCCACCAGGACACAAGTGCTCTTCAGCAATTGCATTCTGCTTGATGAGCACACTAAAGCAAATCTGCAGTCTGCGGCTACTACTCCACCCATACAGTATAAGAAGGAATCAGTACTGCAAAACTGAACAAGGATATACATTTTGAGCCTTGAGCAGGAGCACACTCAAGCAAATCTGCAGTCTGAGGCTACCAGTCCATCCATACAGTATAAGAAGGAATCAGTACTGCAAAACTAAACAAGGACATACATTTTGAGCCTCAAGAGCAGGAGCACACTCAAGCAAATCTTCAGTTTGTGGCTACCACTCCACCCATACAGTATAAGAGGGAATCAGTACTGAAAAACTGAACAAGGATATACATTTTGAGCCTCAAGCAGGGTCAGTCCACCCAGGCATTCTACTTGTATTTTTTATGAGAGTGAAGCTATTACATTAGCAGTATTTCTTAGTAGTTCTCAGCGTGCTAATAAAACTGACTGTTGTAGCCTTGTGCCCCCCCCCCCAGCTAGTGCAGTAATCCTAACTGTCCAATAGACAGTATACATTTAATTCAGATCCCTGTGACTAAATTAACCATCAAGCAGCCCTCTCAGTGCTTTCTGCCTTAGTGTGTATCACTTGGAGGTCCACCTGTTTATTTGCATCTCTATACATTCCCCTTCATTGCTAATGCATCTCCCTACTCTAATCTGTGCACAAACTGGTTACTAATCAGCAAGTCAAAGTGAAAACACACTCCCAACCTTAATAAAATTTGCTGTCTCCTCTCTCCTTCACTTTGCAGGTAGTTTGAATTCTTACTTTCCCCCTCTGAGGCCTTCACTGATAGTTTTCCACTGATTGCCTCTCTGGTTTCTTTGCATTCCACCTGGTTTACACCCCTTGTGCTATCTCCCTCCCCCAATACTAAGTCTATATTAGAATCCTGCTGAGCATGGAGCCATCTTTAAATTTCTAGTCTCCCACCATGACACAAGTCCTCTTCAGTAATTGCATTCTGCTTGCTGGTAAGCCATTAGACCTCAGGAATTTGTTTAAAGTGTTCAGATTTGAAAAGTAATACTTACTTTTTACTCTTGTCTTGGTGGGCTCTGCCCCACTCCGTTTGCCCTCGCTAATGCTCGGGCTCTCTCCGCTCCCCTGCCCTGCCCCCTATTCCCTCCCGCACCCACTTCCTCTACATTTATAGCAATCACAGCCACACACAGCTCACCCTCACATCACCTTCACCAATCACAGCTCCTCAAGTCAGATCACATTATACCACATCAACTTGCTCCACAAAATACTCCCAATAACTCTTATTCCCATTAAGCATTTTTATATCACCCACACTACTTACCCATCCACATATAGTGCAACCCTATAATTCCTATTCAGACCCCCACCTAGTGCCATCTTCAACTTTATAACCATGACTATCACACAACTAAGTCTAGTCTGTCTTCTCATAATTCTTTGTAACACCACAAGTTATCACTCTAACAATATCCCTAATCTTAGTAGCACAACACTACATTATGCACTCTCATATACAGACACCACACGTTATAATAATATCTGTCCACAATTGTTCAAGAACTACATAACGGACCAATTCAGAACTAAACACATATGCTCTCATTCCTACTCCAAAAAAACACAATACTTTCTCAGACTCCTCAACAAACTCCAACATCTGTATCACCATTTTAACACCAGGCTCACCATAAGTGGGGATATCCACCCCAACCCAGGCCCCAATCCATCCTGTCCAACACAAACTGCTCCAACACAAATGTCAGAACATAACACCCCCACTATCTTCATCCCAGGGCAAATCAACAACAGCAGCAAAACCAACCATCTTTTAATGCTAAATATTAATATTAGAAGTATCAGAAATAAAATACCTGAACTCCAGGCCACAATAGCACACTACTCCCCAGACATAGTTGCTTTAACAGAAACCTGGCTAAATAAAAGCATAGCTAACTCAGAAGTTCTCCCTACTGGCTACAATATCATTAGACAAGACAGACCACTTTGTAAAGGGGGTGGAACTGCCTTACTGTATAAGTCCAACTTAACTGTACATCAAATACTAAACTCCTACCCCTCCTCCAATAATTGGGACATACTTATCTCACAACTTCAGCTTCACCCTAAAAAGGTTATCACCACAATTGTGATCTATATTCCACCTGGTAATACACCTGCTAGCCTTCATGACTTCTTACCCTGGTGTTCTTCCACATACTCACAAGAAACCCTTATTCTAGGGGATTTCAACCTGGATTGGTTTACCTGCATATCAGAACTACCAAGTAATCTAATAAATCTCCATGGCTACCAGCAGCTAGTCCAAATTTCAACTAGATGTGATAAAAAATCTAAAAAGGAATCCATCCTTGACTGGGTCCTAACTAACAACCCCACATTGTACCCCCACACAGGCTGTCTCCCAGACACCTGAAGTGATCACAACATAATTTACTTTATATGTAGTAGAACAAGCGTATGCAAAACCACTAACTATATATCCACTAGACACACAAAAAAATTCTCTCCTGAGGTCCTCAATACTTTACTCTGTAACTGTGACTGGATCCCCTTAAAATCCCTCCCACTTGACCAGGCTGTAGCATATTTCAACAAGACATTTCTACAACACCTAGACACTGTCGCTCCATTGCTCAAAATCAAGGTTAGAGCCTCTACAAACCCCTGGCTCAGTAAAGAAACCAAACAAATCCTCTAGTCCAGAGATGCTGCCTGGCTTTACTATCAAAAAAAGAAAGAAAACACAAAGCCAAACTAAGTACCAAGAACTGCGCAACGGTGCAAAAAAATGCATTAGGCTGGACAAAAAATCCTACTACACGACACTACAAACTAAATACCAACACAACCCCCTAAAATTTTGGAGAAATGTAAACCAGCTACTAAAACCCACCCAAAAGGCTACCCCCAAACCAACCACCCCTGACACTAATGTTCCCATCGAAACACAATTCAACTCCCAATTTTATCCTTAGTATCACAGGACAGTTCCTTCCTTACTAGCCCCCCAACACAAATAACACTAATACAAGCTTTACCCTCAAAACAGTTTCCACCACTTCAATCAAAAGCATGCTCTCCAAACTAAAAACTTCATCAACAGCAGCTGACCTACTCCCCAGCTATTTCTTGAAACTCACAGCAGATACTATTGCTATCCCAATCTCCACTCTCATAAACAGATCAATTGTTGAAAACTATGTGCCCAAACTCTGGAAAATATCCTATGTTACACCCATACATAAAGGTGGGACCTCCACTGAACTTAATAACTACAGACCCATTGCTTTACTCTCCCCCCTGGCCAAAATCCTAGAAAAATGCATCCATACCCAGATGCTAAAATATCTCCTAGACAGCAACATCCTGTCACCTACTCAGCATGGTTTCAGACCTGCCCATAGTACCACTACAGCCCTCCTCTGCTTCACAGACACAGTAAACCATCTCAAAAATGAAGGCCTGCAGGTGTCAACTCTTTTTTTGGATATGTCCAAAGCATTTGACACAGTCTCACACCAAATCCTGCTAAACAAACTAAACCAGTATCACCTATCAAATTCCACTCTTACCTGGTTCTAAAGCTACTTAACTGACAGGTACCAAGCTGTTAGTCCCACAGGGTTCTATCTTAAGACCACTACTATTCACAATCTTCACAAATGACCTCCATACCTCCACACAGCATGCATCTATCATTCAGTATGCAGATGACACTACCTTAATCTGTGCTGCACAAAACATTCCCACCCCCCTGCAAACAACTCAACTAGCATTCTCTGATGTTGAAAACTACCTAACCAAAGCCCAACTTATCCTCAATCCAAAGAAAACTCAGCTTATGATTATAACCAGTTCTAACAAAAACACTGATAACAGTCAATTCACTATCTACTCCACAAATGCTACTCCAATCACTCCAGTGGCACAGGCTAAGCTATTGGGAATAACCATAGACTCCCACCTAAAATTTGATAGTCATCTCAACTTAACTATTAAAAAAGTACATGCCAAACTGGGATCACGCTACCGTATCAAACCATTTCTTACCAATAACACAAGATCAGCCATTGCTCACTCCCAACTTCTATCCACCCTACTCTATGCATATCCCATTCTGACTAATCTCAACAAAACTGAACTAAGCAAAATGGAAGCCTGCTATAACAGAATTGCCTGCTTTGCTGCAAATTGCTCATATAGAACTCATCACTGTACTGCTTTGAGACAGCTCCACTGGCTTGAACTGCCCAACCTCCTAACCTACAATCAGCTCTGCCTCTGTCATTCTATCTATTACCTCCACAATAAGTGTCCTGCCCTCAAAAACCTAGTACAACACCACTCAGCCAAAAGGCCTCTTAGATCATCAAGCAAACTACTACTAGAAGTCACCAACAGCTACAATAGCTTTGGAGATGCACTATATAGTTGTTCAGTGGCTAAAAAATGGAACTCTGTCCCTACTAGCATTCAAAACACATCATCCAAAGCCTCCTTTAAAGACCTCATCAGGCAACATCTCAAGCAAAGTTGGCAGTGCCATGATTGCTCCCCAGGCTAGTGAAAGCGGATAACTTACACATGCTACACCTAAAGTACTTGATTAAGATTGAAAACTATTCTCACAAACACTGGCTAATCTACAATATATGTACTGTACCTGTGTACTATGTATGTATTCTACCTATGTTCCAGATTTCAGCTGTACACCACAAATCTATTAAGTACCTTTATTTTTAATTTTTTTTGTTTGTTCTCTCCACTGTAACTGTTGATGTGCTGCATACCACTGTAAAAACATGTCTTTTGTAATTTGTGTGTATACTGATCATGTCTAAATGTATCTGTAATTTTTCTATGTGGAGCTTTTCTCCCCAGGCCTCTGCTGAAAAAGGGCCTTTTCGGCTCAGTCAGAGACCCCCGGTTAACAAATGTAAAATAAATAAATAAAAGAGATAATGGTATCTATGATAATAGGGTAATATTCAAAGATAAAAGGTATTTTAATGCACTATATTCCAGCAGTGCTGGAATACACATGCTCTATATCAAACCAATCTTTTCACATGCTAAAACCTCCTATCAAGGTTATAAGAGAAAGGTACTGGGTAAAGGGTATGGGAAAAACAGTCAGATCACTGTTTTGTGCTTCTTTTGTGATACACCCTTTTTGTAATGTTTGTATTTTCATATACATGTAAGCTTTGTCTTTCAAGTTGCAGGCAAAAGAAAATAATTCTGGAAAAAATAGCCTTATGTTTGACTGCTATATATTAGAGCAGAATGAAATAAAATGCATAATGTTGTCACAAAATGAAGGGGAGACATAAACAGGAGGGGACAGCCGATAGGATAGGTAATCAGGAAGAAGTGAAGGCAGTAAGGGCAGGACCAAAAGATAACTGGAAAAAGGGGACAAGGTGAACAACCCAGTTCCAAAACTACTTAAACTGCAGACTGAAGGGTGACAAATCTATCTCTGTGGGGGGGGGGGGGGGGTTGAGCATAAACAAAGGCCAAAGAATAGAAGATCCATCTTGGAGAGCCATTGAAAGACACCACTAAGAGGAGAAGTGGAGCAAAACCAAAGAGAACAGAAGGACCTGAACAGAGACTGAAAGTGATAACCTGTAACATATCAGGGGAATCTAATAAAAAGGAAAACAATGTACACAGAAAAAAAGAGTAGGGTTCAAGGGGATGTGGTACTGCTCCAGGAATCCAGATTAAAGGCAAAAGAGTAATAATGATCAGAAACAAACAATATCCATAGTGAAAAACAACAATAACAGGGGGATGGAAGGGGGTGTATGGCCACCCTTTCAGAAAGAGATTACATGTAGTGTCTGAAAGGGTACAGAAAAGTGGGAGGGAAGATGGATTATTTGGCAAGGACTAAATGAATGGAAAATGACAATAGGGAACCTTTATGTCCCGGTGGACAACACAGAACCTCTATGCCATAAACTATACATACAGGACTTTTACAGTAGGTTCTTTGAAGAATGGTATCAGATAAAAGAAATGGAATGAAATGGAAACCATTTGAGGGGAATTAATTGTTGCACTAGATCCCCAAAAAGACAGGCTCTTTAGCAACTGAGAGTACCACTTAAAGATGAAAAGTGACTTAGAATGGAACATGAAAGAATGAGAGTGGAAGGTATATGTAGGAAAAGTCATTCTGGGAAGAGGGAGTACACATTTATCAGAAACTACTTGACTCAAACCAGTAGACTGGACAGTATATTAGGGAAAAAGCAAACGCTAAAAAGGGTAGATGAGCTAGAAATACAAGACAGATACATTATAGACAATGCAGCTGGAGCAATAACAATAAAGACAGAGAGGGAACACAGGGATGGTTTGTCATAGAGATGGGTAAGTTACAAGTAGAATGATGAAGAAAAGAAGCAACAATTACAAAAACTGATGAGGAGCAAGTGAAGGAGACACCATCGTTGACAGAACTGAGGAAGCAGTGGTGGCGTAAATTCAAGGTAGCAATGCAAGATGATTGGACAATAAACAAAATCGGGAGGACTTAGAAAAATTGAAAGAAGAACTGACCAGGACGCAATGGGAATTTTGGAATAATGGCATAGAGAGAGAAGCACTAAAGAAACAGGAGACAGTAATAAACTACAAAGAAAAGTAATAATTGCACTGACAGTAGTGCAATGATACTAGAAGGACTTATGTGGAGGAATATTGGGAAACATCTACAAAGGATGTTTAAAAAAGGAAAAGGTGAAACAGAGGCACGGAGCATTATGGGAAAATGGAAGACATCTTAGAGAAGGACAGTAGGATTATGGATGTCTTTGGAAAATATTACCAACAAATATACTGATAACAGGATAAGGAAGTGAACTGGGAAATTATATACAGAAGAGAGAAGTACCAGGTGAATGCAAACTCATGATGGAGATCAAAGAAACAATGTTGGCAAAGAAAGACAGAATGGATGAGTGCACAGATGGATACCTGATAAAGTTCTCCAAGTAAGAGAACTGGTAATCTGCCTCCAAACTCTATGCTGTATCCATTCAGAAATCCTCAACTAGTTGTGCATTATAACATAGAAAATTATTGTCATCAGTAGGGGTAGTGATGCATATTGACATCCAAAATATTTTTTGACATCCAAAATATTTTTGCTGTACTGACTTGAATGAGGCATGCAACTGAGCCTCCTTCTTTGCACTGAGTCTCATAAATTGTAATAGAACCTTTTGCCCCACTATCTACTGTGCCCATTACTGCTACTGCAGACATAAAGAAAATAGAGCAAGTGTAACACGTCTGCTGATAGTTCACATAAAATTCATATGATGATAGATATAAAATGCATACTCAAAAGGAAGGTTGATGTAAGCAAAGGCGCAATGTATCTGGAAACGTATACAACAGAATACTTCCTGTATGTTCCATCAAGAAGAAAATGAAGCTTCAACCAGATGAAAACCTAGTCAAAGCTTGAAACCCAATGAAACCAATAACAGAAACAATTCTTTGCAAGGTGTAAGCTCCATGCACCTCCATTCCTTGTCTGTACTAACTCAACAGTTGCCTGACCATAGAGAGAAAAGAACAGCCCCAGTATTGTGAATCATTGCTGACATATTGATAAAAACTGTACCATTAATGGTTTTCTTAGATAAAATCAATAAAGGAATTCAAAACCAAATAACAAAAATAAGCTCTCTCAAATTAGCAATCCTCCCTCAAGGTGTAAGCTTCCCACAGCCTGTCTCTATTTATTAATTTTACTATTTATACATATATATATATATATGTTTTGCTATTATTCCTCTAACCAGGCTATGTGTATTATCTCCCCGGGCTTCGGCTGAAAATGGGACTGAAAGCCCAGTCATACTCTCCCAGTAAATAAATAGAAATACATAAATAAATAAATAAATAAACATATAAATAAATAGATAAATAATTAAAGCCAATAAGTAAACTGGTTGAAATCGTCCACTTTACCCTTAATCAAGTGTGGGGAACCTCCATGTGACATGTTGATTTCCACAGCTGCTTGCTTGGTTCAATGCTCCATTTATTCAAGTATGCAAGCTATGATATTCAGTGTTAATTACAGCATCTAGAAGCTGTATTAATTCTACCTCTCAAATACATTTGAAAAATATATAAACATTGGGAAACAATGTACCTCACTGTGGTTTTATTTCTTTGAAAAGGTTTCTCTATGATTGCCAATTGTAAGAAGTTATAGCTCATGACAGACATGGGGAATATTTAAATTTGCTTTATATACTTGCAAATATGACTTGGTGCTGCATTTGCATGTGGCTGTAAACTCTCAGATGTTCTTGTAATGCAGTTCCTGTTTTAATAATAAAAAATAATGTTTTACTACTGAAAAAAACAATCCAAAGACAAAATAAATCACCAAAGCAGTTAAAGGACTTCAAAGCACCAGAAATACAGTCCAAAAAGTAAAACAAAGAAGTCCACCGCCCTCAGATAAAGAAGTTTAATAAAATAACAAAGCTTTCAAGTAAAACCTCTTTGGGCTGGATTCACGAAGGCTTGCACAGAGTCTAAGAGTAGAGTAAGACTCCAGACAGCCAATATGTCTGCAGAGTGATCCAGGAACAGCCGGCAGGGGCATACATGAGAGCTCCTAAAACTACCCTTGCACGGACAGTGTTATGTTATGCAAATTACCTCATTTGCTGCTGAAATCTATGCAAATAAGGTAACTTTGTGATCCAGGAAACACTAACCTGTCCAAGTAAGAGTAGTGTTATTTGCAGAAATGTACTCTGTTGGTAACGGAGTACCGTTCTGCAAATAGCAAAACAGAGCTATGACAGCTCCAAATAAAGGATGCATCCAGTTGAGGAAGCATGCCAATGGCCAAATATAAGGCCATTGGCATTTTTATCTGTTGCAAAATAATAAAAAATTAATTTTTTCCCCGATCTCCAATGTTTAAGCGTAGCACAATGCCGCACAAACATGCGGTGCTCTAAATACCAGAAAAAATAAATAAAAGCAAAAAATAGGCATTCTATTAAAAATATTAATTTGCCATGCAGGTGAATGGCAGGCTGAAGACAACATGGCTACTGAGTAGTGGTTGCTAAAGGGGGAAGCTCAGTCTGAGAGTTGTAACCAAGCATTAGTAGGCAATCCTATGCAAATGAGGATAAGGATAGTGAATCCCAATTTTCCCTGCCATGTGAACCATGTCCCTAGAGTGTAAGAGTAGGATTAGGGGAGTAACAGAGTAGAAAATAGGTGACATCATGAGGGGGTATGTATCAAAGAGTGTAAGCTTAATGGAGCAGAGTGGCATGTGTTTGCTGTAAGTCACTCAGGACTGGAAGAGGCGTGTCTACAGTCGTCTTAACTGAAACCCAGAAACCGAAGGTGTACGCCGTGGATATTACTAAAGTTTCTTGCAAAGATGCTTACACTGTGTGCACACGTGTGCGCGCCTGTAAACCCGTCTAAGCCTGTGTGCGTGTGTGTGTGCCCGTGTAAGCCTGTGTAAGGCTGCTAAGCCTGTGTGCACGCATGTGCACCCACCTAGGTATGTGTAAGCCTGTGTAAGCCTGTATGCACGCATGTGTGCTTGTGTGCGCATGTTTGTGCTTGTTTACATGTCACTGCCCCCTGTGGAAACAGAAAGGGAAAAGGAAGGAAAAAAAGTAGTAGGAAGTCAACCAAGGAGAACTAGCAGACCTGACAGGTGAAATTAATCAGAATCAGCCAATTACACAGGCAGTACACTAGCCCAGCACTTAAAACTCTGCAAACAACATTCCCCCATGTTTTTCTCAGAAACACTGCAACACTGCAATCTACAAAGAAAAGTGAAAAACTTAAAAAGCTCACCTGAGACAAAAAAATGTTAGGGGCTGCCATTGCTATTATAAGGCAACATGTGCAAGATGCTGAGGGTGGTGCCATTGCGAATGCTGCTGAGCAACCCACAGTGAGGAGATGGAAAAGAGTGTACAGACCCAGGGTAACCTACCAGGGGCTACATGAGCTGGAGATAGTGGAGCGCTATAGAGTGGACAGAGACCTCCTGCAGAAAATTGTTGAGCTGTGCAGGCCACACCTCACACACAGAACCAACAGAGGGGAACCCATCCAAGTGGAAACCAAGGTATTTGTTGGCCTAAGAATACTAGCAATAGGTACCTTCCAGAGACCAACTGGTGATATGATGGGGATTTCACAGGCATCAGCATCCAGGGTACTGCACCAGTTCCTAAATGGCATGTCAACACATGTCGGTGATCATGTATATTTCCCCAATTCCTGTGAGGTATTGGCCAGCAATATGCATCTCTTCCAGCAAATAGTGGAATACCCTGAGGTAGTGGGTGCAATTGACTGCACGCACATACACATCAAAGCACCAGCCAGTGAGTGGGGTAGGGCCTACATCAACCGCAAGGGCTTCCACTCCATCAACTAACAGGTCGTGTGCAATGCCCAGGGCATAATACTGAATGTGTGTGCTTGCTGCCCTGGAAGCTATCACAATTCCCATATCTGGCATCTGACGCAGCTGTACCAGACATTTGCCAATGGGGACATCCCTGACGGTCAGCTAGTGGGGGATGCTGGATACGCACTGGAGCCGTGGCTGATGACACCCATCATAAATGCACACACACCTGAACAAGAACTCCATAATGAGGCACACGCACAAACATGAAATGTAATCGAGCATGTGTTTGGGATGCTCAAGTCACAGTTCCGGTGACTGGACACATCTGGTGGAGCCTTGCAGTACTCACCAACTACATGTACCCAAATTGTCATGGTGTATGCCATGCTACACAATATGATCCTGTGAAAACAGCTGCATCAGGAACAGCATGGGGCAGGGCCAAACAGCCCCCCACCATTGCCAAGGCCTGCACAGGCACAGCGTGACTCGGAGGAGGAATAACCTGAGCCTGCCCCAGTAGGCAGAAGGAGGCGTGTCCAGTATGCCTTGGCCTTGGCAAAGAGGCAATGCATAGCACATACACTGGCTCAGTAGGAACCCTGGAAATTATACCTCTCTCTGACTCGCACATAAAATAAAAGGGATGCCTAACTTGACACTACCTATTTCCAAACATGTATAGGGAGTGTAGTATGTGCATCCGACATAAGCAGCCCTGCAGCACTACCTGAGGCATGATTGCCATGTTTTAAGCAATATAAAGCAGTACTAAGCAGCTTTTACCAATATTTAGTATGTGTAAATAAAATTGCCCATGCTAAGTAGCGCAACAGCAGGCAACGTTGAGCAATGTTGGGCAAGGTTGGGCAAAGTTGAGCAAAGTCAGGTAAACATGCTCATATTAGCTTTACTGTCCCTTAAGCAGTCTGGTCTGCCCAGCATGAAAATAAAAAGCAGTGACAAGGCTCAAACCCAGCATACTGTGCACTATAGTCACAGTACTAAACCACTAAGCCATGATAGCATTTCAGTGGCACAGACACAGCAGGACAATTGTACACTAATGCAAACACAAAGAAATGCTGTAACATAGCCCTAAAGAGGCATATGGGTAACCTCCCCCACAGGCCTATGCAGACAGAGAACATCAGGCCAGGCAGTGTGATGTGGGTTGTGTAGGCTATGAAGTTGCAATCTAATATACGTGACATTGGATGCTAAGATGTGTAGTACAGTAGTATGCCTCAAGCCAGTATGATAGGCAACAGTACAGACTGAAATGGTGTACTGTACATAGCAGTGCAGGCATAGCAAATGTGTATAAGTTTCTGGTGAACCCCTCATCCTATGTACACCCACAGTAACAATCAGGTGTGCCCCCGGGTAGAAATGTGCAAAGAATAGCTGCCCCCCCTGTATGTAGAAATGTTGATAAGTCTATGCAAAGTGTCTCATGGAAGCCCTGCAGGCACAGCATGATCCCTGCTGATCTATGACACAAAGGTGAGCCCTGCTATAAAAATACAACTTGATTTTCCATACACATATAGTATAAATGTCTATACCGGGTGTGCTCACACACTCCAACAAATGTAGTGGATTTCATTCAGCATCACACTGAAAGGTCATACTGGGCATGCTCACACACTTAAATAAAAGAAGCAAATGTCAGGCAGCAACATACTGAAAGGTCATACTGGGCATGCTCACACACTTAAATAAACGAAGCAAATGTCAGGCAACAACATACTGAAAGGTCATACTGGGCATGCTCACACACATGCTAAATATGGAGGTGATAATAAGGGATCTATGGACAAATGTGGATAGTCATCTCTACTTCCAGAAACATACTCACAAAGTTGTCAGAAAATCATGCTATGTGTTCACACAAACTGCCAAGGTCTGTGCATGTAGGTCAAAGGAGGTTCCCACTACTCATCAGTCATCAGACCCATCAGAGAGTACCACAACACACTTGCGATGAATCTGACTAGGCACGTTCAGCAGCCAGAAAGACCACTGAAGTACCCTAACAAGAGGATTACTGGCCTCAAACAGTTGCCCCATGCAACAAGACTGAATGTAACCCAATCTGTACTCTGTTGCATACTGTCTACTCAGGAGATCTCTGCCCAACAGACAGGTCCATGACATGGCTACACTCAGATCTGTTCTGAGTTACAGCTCAATGGCAATAAATATACAGACCCAACTGATATTGCCAACATCCTGGCACATAGGATCAGTGTTAACTTTACCCCCCTCTCACCCATGAAAGAGCACATCTCTATAATGGAAGACTGCAAAGTTGCTGTCATCACGGCTGCACAGGTAAAAAACACTCTCCAAAGCCAGTATCACAGCAGCCATGGGACCAGATAACTTCCCAGGCTGTGTTCTACACAAACCACAGAACGGACAGGCACCACACTGACGTACCATGTGCAGTCATAGCCTCACCTCATGCTTTGTGCCTGCTGAATGGTGCACAGTGATGGTTATCCCACTACACAAGGGTGGAGACACCATGAAACTAACAGAGTACAGATTGGGTCACATTAGCCTGATGAGCCCGCTCTTCAAGGCCATGAAATGTATCATCATACAACTTATAAAAAATTACATTGGTAATCCCCAAACCCTGGACCACAACCATGTTGGGATTGTAAAATGCAGATCATGCCTCCTAAACCTGATAGATGACATTGAAGCAGTCACCAGAACTGTAGACAAGGGTAATGTGGTTCGCACAGCCTATGTAGATCCTGCCATGGCTTACAACACCACCTCACACTGTGCAAATATAGATAAACCCACTAATCTAGGTATAAATTGCTATGTCACAAGATGGGTTGCCAACAGGCTTACTGACAGAACACACTGTGAAAGTAGCAGACTCCAAGTATGACTTTGGACCATGACGAGTGCAGTACCACAGGGTCCAGTCCTGTGTCTTGTCCTGTTTAGTATCTACTTCCCTGAAGTAAACTTTAACATGGAAGGTCTGTGGCTACTGAAGTTTCCAGAGGACTGCAAACTAGGAGCCGTAATTGTAAACACTAAAGATGTGGACAGCCTATAAAAGTGCCTCACTGAGACAGATGGCTGTTGTCAACGCCATGGGCTCTAGCTTAATGCCAAAAGGTGCATTGTCATCCCCTTTGTTAAAAACTCCATAGCCAATAACTACAACATAGGCGGTAGTATGCTTAACACTGAAAGTGTGACAAGAGACCATGGGTCACAGGTGGACAGTGGACACAACTGTGATAATCACATCCCCACAGTAGTCAGGAAACCCTCCTATGTGGCACACCTCATCACAAAATGTGTTTCATGCAGAATAGAAGAGGACATTGTTCCCCTCTACTCATCCCTCACTAGAACTATAATAGAGTACAATGCCACTTTTGCTATGTACCTCACAAGACAACTAGAACAACTGGAAAGCCTGCAGCAATACCTCACAAAGAGCATTAGTGGCCTGAAATACATGCCATATACAGACCATCTCAAAATGCTCCATCCGTACTCCCTTGCATATTACCTGCTCAGAGGTGTTCACTGCCTAACATACAAAGCTATGTCAAACACAGAGCTGTTGGACATGCTCCACGTAAAACACTCACAATCCCTCTGACCTTCGGACCCAAAACCACGAGTGAAATACAAAAGGAAGGGGTGTACCCATTTACCTTATGAATACCCACACCTTCAGGTTAGTGGCACAGCATGAGGCCTTGGAGATCATGCAAGTGCAACTAACATTGGGCAAAGCTGCTCATCAGATTGTAGCCTGCTACAGATCACCTACCTTGTCTCAGGAACTTCACTCAGTATTCCTGAGAACAGTGGAAAATATAAAGGTCCTATCAAACACCATTATATGAGGAGACTACAACTACCCAAACATTGAGTGGGAGAATTACTCATGTACAACATCCTTTGCCCAATGTTTCCTAGAGTTTAAAAAACCTAACACCCTGGAACAGCTGGTCACCACACCCACTAGAGGTGACAACATACTGGACATGATCATCGCCAACATGGGGTACCAGTGTTCCACAACAGAGATAAACCCCTCGCTGGTAATATCAGATCATAAAGTAATCACACTGGACATCCACATCCCCCCACCCCACCCCCCACCCAGTCAATGAAACCACTGTGAAGACATTTTCAAAAGCAAACTGCACACTTCCCAAGACCAAAGTGGAAAGTTCCAAAGCCTTCTTGCTATAGGATAATGGTATACAATCTGCCAAATCATTTACAAGTGCATCCTATGAGCATCTACAGGGATGCATGGATTGAGACATCAGAAATAAAAGCAAGATGCACTCCTCCAAAAATAAGAAAACAATCTGGTTGTCATTGCCCATAAATAAGCTAGACAACAGAAGGAGGAAGCTAACATATGACAGAGCTAACTTCACTAAAGGAAAGGCATCATTGATCATTATTAGGAAGAAACAATGATCACTCATAAAATAATCCAAGGACAGTTTCTAAAGACATATTGCCAAGGAATGTAAGAATAATAACCACAAAGCCTTCGGTAGCTATACCAGATATGTAGGTGTCAACTTCCAAATATGCTGTCAGCTACTGACAAATGGCAAGAAATACACTGAACCAACTTTCATTGTCCACATCCTGGGGGACAAGTGCAGTGTAAACTTCCCCCCATCACCCCCAAAAGGTCCTGTGTCCATCACAGAAGGATGCAGAGCCCCAGACTTCATGGACATGCAGGTAAAGACAGCCCTCTCCAAAGCTAAGAACACAGCATCAATGGGACTGGATGGTGTCCCAGGCTGCGTCTTACACTAGGCCCAGAAGGAACTACACCCTCACCTACACTCACTGTCCAGACTCAATTGTACCACAGGCTATGTACCCAAAGAATGGCATACACTAACAGTCATCCAGCTCCACAAAGGGGGTGCCACAACCGAACCTGGAAACCATTGCCCTATATGTCTACTCAGTCTGGTCTACAAAGCTATTGAGCAAATTGTCATGGAACCCATAAACAGAGACATTGGGGACCTCCAGACACTGGACTCTACACAACCTCACCTTGTTAAAGGCAGATCCTGCCTCCTAAACATAATTGACTTATTACAAACAGTTACCTAGGACATAGATGGAGGTGAAAGTAGTCCACACAGCCCACCTGGACCTCACTAAGGACTTTCTACACCATTCCCCACTCTGTCATCATGGACACGCTTGCCAGCTTGAACATTAACAGCTATGTCACAGGATGGGTGGCCAAGTGGCTCACAGATCAAATACACATGTTCAGAATTGTGGGTGCCATGTCCAACTCTAAGCCAGTCACAAATGGCATCCCACAGGTCTTGGTCCTGGGACCCCACCTGTTCAGTAGACACTGCTCAGAGATACAGGCAAACACGGGAGGAGTATGGCTGAACAGGTTTGCAGATGACTGCTAACTGTGGTCCATAATCGACTCTATGGCTGACACACACATCCTCCAGAAGGAGCTTACAGTGACAGATACCTGGTGTCAAAACAATGCCCTCAAGCAGAATGCCAAAGAATGCATAGTCATCCCCTTTGGCTAAAACAAAGTGCAAACAAATTACCACATAGGTGGTACTCCAGTATGTATGGAGAAAGTCATTAAGGCCCTGGGGACACAGGCAGATAGTAAACTCTCCTTTGATGATCACATGGCCAAAGTGTTCAGACATTCCTTCTATGTAGCCCACCTAATGTCACCTAATGTAACCCACTTTGTCTAGTCTGATGATGTCACCATCCTACAAATATACCTGTGGAAAGTAGAACTTACAAGAATTTGTATAGCGTGTTGTGTAAGTGTATATACCTGTAATATCATAAACCAGTTAGGTAGGGGTTTGAATCCTGCACTTGACATTTGTGTGTTATGTCCTAGGAGAGGAGCACCCTTTTTGGAGAGTAGTGAAACACCTTAAAAGCAGTATACTAATGTTTGTCAAGTCTGATGATGTCACCAGCCTACAAATATACCTGTGGAAAGGTGAACTCACAGTAATGTGTATAGTGTGTCGTGTAAATGCATACGCCTGTAGTATCATAAACCAGTTAGGTAGGGGTTTCAGTCCTGCACTTGACAAGTGTATTTGTGTATGATCTCCTTGGAGAGGAGAAACCTTTTTGGAGAGTACTCAAACACCTTAAATGTGGTATACTAATCTTTGTCAGGGCTGATGATGTCAACATCCTACAAATATAACTGTGGAATAAAGAACTCGCAGTAATGTGTATAGCATGTTGTGTAAATGCGTACTCCTGTAGTATCATAAACCAGTTAGGTAGGGGTTTGAATCCTGTACTTGATAAGTGTGTGCGTCTGTTTGTGTTTGATCTCCTTGGACAGACGCAACTTTTTTGGAGAGTACTAAACACCTTAAAAGTTGTATACTAATCTTTGTCAGGTCTGATGATGTCACCATCCTACAAATATACCTGTGGAAAAGCAAACTCACAGTAATATGTATAGCGTGTTGTGTAAATGCATACTCCTCTAGTATCACCAACCAGTTAGGTAGGGCTTTAAATCCTGCACTTGACAAGTGTGTGTCTGTTTGTGTGCGATCTCCTTGGAGAAAAACAACCATTTTGGAGAGTACTCAAACACCTTAAAAGTGGTATATTAATCTTTGTCAGGTCTGATGATGTCACCATCCTACAAATATACCTGTGGAAAAAAAAAACTCAAAGTAATATGTATAGTGCGTTATGTAAATGTGTACTCCTGTAGTATCATAATCGAGTTAGGTAGGGGTTTGAATCCTGCATATGACAAGTGTGTGATCTCCTTGGAGAAGAGCAACCTTTTAGGAGAGTACTCAAACAACTTAAACGTGGTATACTAATCTTTGTCAAGTCTGATGATGTCACCATCTTACAAATATACCTGTGGAAAAGAGAACTCACAGTAATGTGTATAGTGCGTTGTGTAAATGTGTACTCCTGTAGTATCATAAACCAGTTAGGTAGATGTTTGACTCCTACACTTGGTGAGTGTGTGTGTGTGTGTGTGCGCTCTATGTGTATAACACTGTTGGTCAATGTATGGTGGGTTTTGCTTTTACTACTGTATGACAACAGTATGTGCATTGCCCATGTGAGGTAGCTGTGTGGAAAATACATATACATACATGTGACCTCAATTATTGCATGTGTGGGAACCCTGCTTTCTCCAAGAACACATCTGTCATCTTTGCCAGAGTATGCTGCTGCTTTCCAGACCTTAGGTCACATCTGTATGCTTGTGACAAGGCTAGCCACTGTAGTGATCCCTGGCCTAGGTCATCCGTGTCACACACACTCATTACTTTTTCTATTGAATTGTGTGAGTGAGGGTTCATGGCCGAGGTATATGTCAGACCTGTTCAAATGCAGCAAAGTCTGTCAATGATGGCTATTCATTATAGATGTACAACAGCTATGTCACAGGATGGGTGGCCAAGTGGCTCACAGATCAAATACACATTTGTGGATATGCATGCAGACCCATTATTGCTTATGTAATCCACCGAGGGATTTCAAAATACCTTTGGAAATGTGATTATCTAAAGGAGAGATGACGTAACACTTGGTTGCATGTACACATCGTTACCTGTTCTTCATGTTGGTGGCTACTACCTATGTGGTACTGTGGGGATACTATGTTCCATAAAGGTGGATGACTATGCTTTGGTTGGCTTATAGCTTTACAGTTTGGGTTTGACAACAGGTATTTGTCTGTATAATACCCTTGTGGAGGATGTGTGTGTCATCTGGAGAATGCATTATAGGCCACAGTATGCATTACCAGACGTGGACGGACATATCCCTACTGTGATTGCTTGTACCCAAGAGAGCTATATGCCAAACAGGAGTGGTCTCAGTAATGGGTGCAGGTGAATACCACTGGTTACTGGCATAGTATAGTACCTGAAGGATCCAAATGTTACTGTGCATCCTACATTTGTGTGTCAGTTGTCAAGACATCATCTAACGATTGGTTAAGGTCAGGCTGTTGAAGTTATGTATACTACCAGAATGCAAAACAATGTCAGATAGTAACAGTATCACATACAGCACAGTGTCAAACCATGTCATACACACGTGTAGTAAAGTTCCAAAATGTGTGCAGTACAATGCATACTGGCCACCAATAGAAACTATGGAGTGTTACTATGTAATACAGGGCATGTCACCCTGCCCATGTGTCCACAATGCACGTATATGTAGACAGTGCACCTCCACCATGTTCACAAATGTACACCTGAAAACTGTGCTACACACATCCCACACATACTGTCCACTCTCTAACACATGCTGTGTCCACTCTCTAACACATGCTGCCAATACTACACACATCAGCCAAGTGACACATGAGTGGACAATACACTATTGGAACTAACCCTGGTGTAAACAATACTACATTGACAATCAAAGCTTTAATGCATCATGCCTGCTCAGCTACACCTTCAAGCATATCATTGCACTCTACTGCTGACAATATACTAACATTGCTATTCTGCTATAAAGTCGCCCTGTGCATCAGCACCAGGGTAGCCTGTTCCTACATCAATGTTACAGATGACAGGAGGTGGCACAAGTTTCATCATATGCACAGGGTGTGTTGTTGGTTTGCCAGAGGACTACAGTGAGCCATACAATCAACATGTGTGTGTGTGTGTGTGTGTGTGTGTGTGTGTGTGTGTGTGTGTGTGTGTGTGTGTGTGTGTGTGTGTGTGTGTGGGCCAAGAGTACTGCTATGGGCCAATGTTGATGTAATGTGTGTGGGTATGTGTTAGCCCTAGGTGTCTGGTTTATGTGTGTGTGTGTGTGTCTGCATGCACACAGTTCCACCATGTGGCTGCATATACGGGTATTTGTGGGACAGCCACAGACTGTACCTGCCAGGCTTTACAGATCACCATCTCTGGCCATGGATATGGTACCTGTGCCTGGCAGGGGTGCTACTGACACTATCAGGTACTAAGCCAGACTGGGTACTATCCCCAGAGGTAGATGGATGTACACTGGACCCAGGTCCCTGCTGGGACTGTCCAGAGCCACGTGCATGTGGTCTTCTAGGACATTCTATGGACAGCTCACCCCCAACATTGCTGGGGCTGGTACTGGCACTACAGGAGTGGCTGTGACTTGAGAGACATCCACTGCAACTGCCAGCTGCTGATGTTGCTGGCATATGTCCACGTCGACAACTCAACCATCCCGCGCTGTCCTGACACATGGACATGACATTGCGGAGGACATCTAATGTCTCACCCCAATGTCTATCAGTGACCTCAGTATAATTATGGATGGCACCTGCTAGGTCATGGATACTGTCAATTATGGTGGTGTTATGTGCCCTCTATGCCCTTAGTCCCTGTCTGGTGTACCATTCCATATGTGATTGTGCCTCCATGACAGCCTGGAACATGCGTGAGGTTGTAAGACCTGTGGCACGTCTGCCAGTGGCATGATGAGCAGCAGTGCTCCAACGAGAACCCCTGGACATCTGCCTATGTGGTACCCTTCCAGACATCTGGGTATGGCTGCTGTGTTGGGATGCATGTGCCATAGATACCACACTGTCCTGGCCAATGCCGACTGTACGCTGTCCCTCAGCTAAGGGCATTGGTGATGGATGGATTGGCAGTATGACTGTGTGCATGGATGGGGTGGACACTTGTATACTGTCAATTGGTAGCTCATCGACAGACCCTGGCAAATATGCCTGTGCCTCAACACACCTATCATCATTATCACTATTTTGCTCAGTGACATCAGTTTCCCTGCTGCAGTGAACCAGCCCAAAATCAGCACCTGTGAGAGGAAGACAGGAAACACACTTTACGACCTGTACATGATGTCGGCACACATGCACACATAAACACATGCACACATGCACACCTGAACACATGCACATATGCATACATGCACACATGAACACATGCACACATGCACACATGCACACATGAACACATGCACACATGCACACAAATACACTCCTCACTAAAACAGACACACACACACACACCACCAGCAATCCAGAACATACTCAATAGTGGGTGATGGTGAGGTACAGTATCACAAGTCAAACATTTATATCACACATGTCAGCATGCAGGACGTGTGTTGCTCAACAGCATGCAGTGCAAGTGTAGACAGACCTTGCTAATAACAGTATACATGGCTTGATTCATGTGTGTTGTTGTTCAGTGATTGGCCTCACCCTGGAAAGCAATGTGTACATGGACACAACATTGCTGTGCAAGTATTAAAATCTCTGCAATTTCCTGTGCACCATCACTCACAGGTATACATACCATGGCTGGATGTGTATCTGTGTGTCACATAGATATCCATTTCTGATTAGAGCGGCTGTGTCTTTAGCAGATAATTGTGGACACAGGTTTAACACATGCATGCTATGTATACACACAAGATGAGTGGTGCATGTATACCTGATGGAATACCATTGCTCAACATAGCCATTGTACAGTGGTTATGGTGAGTGTAGGACATATTGTGGATATGCCAGTGCCAGCCATGACATGGCATGCTACAAGATAACTGCAACATTAAACATCACACATACACAATGTGTGTCATGTGACCTATACACTCAATAGCATTACAAGACATATGTGTGTCACTTTGTACAAATGGTGATTGCTATGCATATTGTTAATAGGTGCATATGTTTGCACACACACAACATTGAGGTGCATAGCAATTAATGCTATGTGTTGTACTGTGGTCACTGTAACTGGATGGGGTGTAGTACCATGAGCCATCATCATGCAGCATCATGTGGTCACTCAAGGCTACTATTGTGTGCCAGACCGGCACCTGGCATGCTGTAACTGAACTGCAGTACCATGGCTACATTCACCATTTCACAGCCAGTTGTTACATGGGTTTGTAAGGTGTACAGTAGGGGGCATTGCCTAACATGAATGTGTTATGTGTTGAAGAGTGTCGCACAGCCACAGGAGAGGCCTCTACCCCTTAGGTATATTATGTGTGCTGTGTGGATGACATTTGGGATACTGGAGTGTGACCTTACAGCGGGTGTCTGAATACACCATGTGTAGCATGTTAACGTGTGCTGCGTATGACACAGTTGTGTATGTTGTGTGCATGTGTATTGACTTTGCCTATCCAATGCCCACTACAGTGTTGCCACAATTGTGTGGGATGCTCTGTGTATTGCATGTGTTTGAGGCAGCTATTCACGTTACTGAGATGTGCATAGTCTCACAGCAAACATGCACAGCATGCATTATGCGCAGGTGTGTGACGTGTACATGGCCTACACCTCACCTATGACGTGCACATTTAATTAGCAATATTAAATGTAGAACACACTCACCAGCATGGGTCTGCTGCCTTGCTGTCACACCAGAGGGACCTACAAGGATATGAGACAGTCAGTGGCAACAACTGTGGCATTGCTACTGTGTGTTTGCAATCTTACAGTAGTACAACGGTTGACAGTCATAGGCCTGCAGATTATATTCCTAATTATTAGTATTGCACAACACTAGGCACCACATCTTCTAACTACACAGTACACATCTCAGATAAACATGATCTACCAATAGAGCTAACAGTAGTCTACAGCTATGCCATGTTACCTGCACGCCCCGTGTCAACTTGCTGGGTGGCTCCGACCTCCATGATGATACATGTTAGTTGTTGTTCTTGTTGTTGGCCAGGAGTTACCTGGCTCAGGAGCAGCTCCTCCACTCTGGTGAGGTGGGAATGGATGGCTACCCCACCACCTGTGGCAAGCTGTTGTCTACGGATATCAGATGCACACTGCCAGGCATGTCTAATTAAATCACTGCAGTGATGGCATACCTGCTCATATGTCCGGTTATGCATGCCTATGTCATTTACCTTACGATCAAGATCTTGCCTCAGTGCACTCCACTCATGCTGGCCCTGGCTGGTTCTTGAGAACAGCAGGGCGTAGTGCTGAACCAAGCTAGTTGTAATCTTTTCCTCCTCTGCTGGGCTATATGATGGATTACGATGGTGGGCCATGACCCTGGAAGACAATGAAACAATATGTGTGAGCAAGTCATGTGGCACACTTAACATTCTAATGTACAAATATCAATTAACTGCCATATATAGCAACCTATTGGCTGTCAGAGGATACACTCTTTCAATACCACATATCAGTGCTCAACCCACAACTGCCTGACAGTGCCTGGCACACTCTATATATCAAACCATGTTTTGCACAGCAACAAAGATAAACCAGTATGTAAGACTATACAACAGTACATGGCACACTGTATGCAAAACAATGCACCACCTAGCCACAGGAGTTGTATATCGAGCTAATGCATAAAGAAACATGCAATCCATTGCAATAATTGTAAGGTCCAGTTACAGTATTACCAGTATGCCACACTAGTCGTTGATGGCAAACCCCTGCCTAACATATGTGCACATTCATTAATATAGGTGGCATACTGCTGTACTAGAATATACATGTTGCTAGATATGCACTTATATCCTGTAACACACATATGACCGAGGCCATGGTACAGGCATACCCACACACACATCAGACATACATACCAGACACAAAGGTATGGCAACCCAGATGACCTTTACCTGTGTACCATACAGTACTGTGTGTCAGTAGTTACAAAACCTTATGCCTGAGGTATGTAATCTGTGAGGACTACGGGGAACACACAAAACAGTGGTTCCAAGAAATGTGGACATAGACCATACTGTGCTGTTTAGGCATACAGCTTCAGGTAGTACTACAGTTCATACAGGAGTTGGATTCACCAGCAGTAACACTCAATAAGCATACATGTACTGCTGTAGCCTACAATGGGACACCCCAGTCGACACCAAGGGACTATGTCAGACCGTATGGCATACTGCTTTTTCTGCCTAGCAATAGCATGCACATCTTTTGCTGGGATCACAGCTAGGACACATAATACCATGACAGAAACAGTTTCCCACTTAGCTATCACACATATACAGAACTCTGACACATTCACCAACACATTCACCATCACACTCAGTCAACCTCACATAGCAATTATTGCAACAAGTACATGTGGGTGTATATCGGTTCATAGGTAGGTAATAGGCTATTGGCCCTAGGGCCTATAGATGACTAGCCATACGCTACCCTGGCCTTTGACACACAGGTAATTTCATTTCACGTGGCCCTGTCAAGCAGAGCCACAGAGTTGATTCCCGGGGTGTATTTCCTATCTCCCATACAATCATCAGGATTATTTATGACGACTGCTAATTAGGAGCTTTGTTTGCTATTGATAGGTGGTTTGTTCCAGAGTATGTGATGTATCTGAGATAGGAATCTATCCCTCCAGCATGTGCTATTTATTGATGTGACAAGGTTTAGGTCCCTAGAGTGTGAAGCTTGTAGGAATTGCGATCTGTTTACGTGGAGCATGTCCAACAGCTCTGGGTTTGACATAGCTTTGTATGTTAGGCAGGGGTCACCTCTGGGTAGGCAGTATGCGACACAGTCTAGCTGTGGTTTTATGAGATGGTCTGCATAGGGCATCTGTTTGAGGCCGGTATTGCTCTTTGTGAGGTATGTCTGTGTCCTTTCCAGTTGCTGTAGATGTCTTGTGAGGTACATACCACATGGGGCATTGTACTCTATAATGGGTTTTATGTCTGCTGAGTAGAGAGGAACACTGACCTATATTTCCCTGGATGATACGCCTTTTGTGATGACGTGTGCCACGTAGACAGATTACATGACTAGTGTGGCACTGTGATTATCAAAGGGGAGACTACTGTCCACCTGTGTCCCATGGTCTCTTATCACACCTTTGGAGTTAAGTAGACTACCACCTATGTGGTAGTTAATGGGTACAGAGTCTTTGCAAGAAGGGATGCCAATGCAGTGTCAACATTGAGCTTGTGTCCATGGCTTTGTCACCAGGCATCTGTTGCAGTAAATATGACCCTGTCTCTCTCTCTCTCTCTCTCTCTCTATATATATATATATATATATATATATATATATATATATACACACACACACACACACACACACACACACACACACACACACACACACACACACACACACACACACACACACACATACATATAAACATCCATTGGTGTACATATAGATATACATATAGGCACATATACAGTCCACCTTTCATGGTGGGAATATCAATTATGTGAACATTGTGAGGTATACAGCTATGTCATAATATTGCACAGTGTTGTATGGAATGCATTGAAGGTGTTCTCAGCCCATGTAGCTTTAGCAGGCCTCACTGGCTGCAACACTGCAAACCTGACGAATCATACCCACAGCGTTTAACTACCACATGTCATATACCAGCACTGTATGCTGTCTTGTTTGCCACACACTACAACCTACATAGAAATATGCACATAACAACCTTCAACAACATATATATGTCCACCTTTCACAAACAGTTGCAGTATGTCCCTTGCTCTATGCACATGTACAGATGTTAATATATCTGACACAGACAGATCTCTCCGTATGTGTGTGCCATACACACACAAGGACCACACTGTTGTAAGTCCATGTACCTCACAGCTGACCTGTTGGGCCTTACTGCAACATGAACAGGTGTCACATGTGAGCACACAGTAATATTAGAGGGTGTATATATAGCTGCAAATGCTAGATTAGCATACTAGCCTGGTACAGCTGTTGCCAATGCTAAGCTACATGTTAATATGACTATCATGCACTTGTTACTCTGTCACATCCATGTTTATATAACTGTATGCACTACTCCCCCAAACAGACATTGTACACACTACTGTACAGAACACAGATAACATGGATCAGATGTTTGACATTTAATGCTAAACTACATATGTCACAGTCATATCCCACTGCACACAGCTACACACTGATTTCTCCATGGCAGTAGTTATGCAGAGCATCTGTGCATAGATACGTACTGCTGCCACATATGGATGATTCAAACTATGTAGAGTACTCTTCAAAAACATCTGCTACATGTCAGTAAATACATATCTGTTACATACCTTTCCTTTGTATGTGTTTGTATTAGTCAGTTCCGTGTGTTTTGTAATTTTTTTATATCTTATTTTTTTCAATATATTTTTTTATTTTTCAATATATTTTTTTAAATCTTTTTTTCAATATATTTTTTTCAATATATTTTCTTTCATATCTTTTGTTTTTTTTCTGTTGCTGTTGTCTGTGTCTCTCTCTCTCTCTTGCCCCCCCCTCTCTGTCTCTCTCTCTCTCTCCACACCTGCAATGAAATGATTGCATGTGTGGACAGCAAGTACAGCCTGCTTTTATAAGTATCTGCACATGTGCATGTGATGGCCTCTGCACCAATTGTTGGCTACCATTTGGCAACTGCATGCAGCCTGCTGTGTGATATTTGCAGTACTCACTGTCATAGCAAACCAATGCTATAAATTGCTAGGTCAGGTAGGCGTAGCCTTTTCAGCTTTCCAAAGTGGGGACCATGCTTGTTTGCTGTGGACACAGTTGTGTAAGTCAGAAGGTTGTTATACTTCTTCTATCTGATGCTAGGGGTGTAGCCAGTAATTTGAATGTTGTACTCAGACCTGAATGTTGCCACTTCCAGTACACAGTTGTCAGTGTAGAATTGTACTCACCCCTACAAATGCTAACACAACATACATGGGAGTATGTAGTTTCTTTTCTACTTATACAATTAGCTGCCATACATACGTAGTTATTGAGATGTTTTCATTTGGCACATGAACTGTTTGTGAACTGCTATACTGTGGATATTAATGTACTCACTTCTGTACAGTTTGTGTTTTTTTTTTTGTTGACATTAGCACAGGATGCTCATGAAAACTGGACAAATCCAGTACTGGGTATGCCTACCTACATCCTTGCTGGACCTTGAACACACAGGTATTTTGTATATTTGGGTGGGGATTGTCCTGCTATGATACTGTGTGGGGGCTGTAAAGTGCTGCTGTAACATTATTGACTGCTAAAATGGGTGGTTCTGCTGTTAAAGTTCCACAGAACAGGTTTTGTGGTATGGCATTCCTATCTTTCCTTTACATTCACTCATTCTTTTGCATGATATATATATTTCAGCAACAACTTGCAGTATATCTACTGTGGCTTAGTGTTACTTCATGCAGTCTAGTGTGTACAAGGTCCGGGGTTTGAGACTGATAGTGGTGTTTTATTTTGCTGCTGAGCAGAACAAGGGCCCTCACATGCAGGGTGACTAAGACACTTTTAAGCAGTTGTAAGCGGGTTTGCTTGGGTTTGTGTGAAGCTTAGCAATACTTAGCTAAGCGCACACAAGTGCACACTCACGCAAACCCGCTAACTACTGCTTAAAAGTGCTTACTCCCGCTAACCCCCACACTCATTTCTTTGAAAGAAAAGAAAATGGGAAGATAGGACAGTGGTGAAAAAGGGATACAAAGAGGGAAAGACAGTAGGGAAAACAGCTAGGGATGTGCAAGACAGGTGTAGGGAAGGTCCATAGCTGCCCATTTCTTTAACAGCACAGCTGTGCATATACTAGTAATTTGGAGGTAAATTTGAAACCTTCTACCCCTGAGAGAGGGGTGAGGACAACGAAGTATGTTGTACTGCCAATTAAATTTCAGTTTATGTGTCCCGTGGACATGTGTGCAAAATGGGCAGCTATGTATGGGGCATAATTTTCTTGTGGGAGCAGATTGCCCATTTTTTTTTCTGGTGAGAGTGGAATGTGGGGTAGGGGGAGTAGGTATATTTGGGGAGGCAGGTTGGGGAGGTAAACAGACAAGACAAACAAGACGCATACAGGGGCGGAATATGACACATGGGGTGGGTGACCACCATTGACGGGGAAGGATGTTTGGAATTCGCAAGCCCATGAGCCCACAGATGGCAACAGTGGAACTGAGATCCCCACCCATGGGCAGTCACCACTGCACCTTCACAGCCCAGAGGGTGGCTGTGCTGGGGGCTGCATAGGAGAGGGAGGCTCACCCATGAGTTATGCCACTCTTGCCTCTAGCTGGCATAGAGGATCAGTGACTGAACGCTCAATCTCCCTATGCACCACAGCCCAGACTGTTCGGAGGGTGATAGGTGGCCCTCCTCTGGCTACGCTTGCATGGGGAGGATGAACCCCATCCCCTGCAGCGCTTCCACCCAAAGGTGGCACAGGGCCAACAGAGGAGGAGGTCCCAGGCTGGGCACCGGACCTGCTAGTGCCAGGTGCCATCACCAGCTGAGATGGGACAGGTGTGTCCGCTGGGACCGGCCTTCCCATACGTTCTATGTTTAGGAGGATTTAATGACAATATGGGTTAGTAATAGCCAACAGCATTCCAAATTAGGTGTAATAGCATGCAGTAGTATTCCCACTGACCCAACACATCAGAGTTCCAACAGTTGAACAGCAAGCATAACACATGCATATATAGAACAACAGTGGACATTCCAACAGCATACAGGTTTGATTGGTGGCAACAGGCCACCAAGATCGTGGTATGTGAACAGGGCACATGCATCAAAGTAAATGCAGATTTTTATAAACCAATAGGACATATGTCCCATTAAATTTTATGAGATTAGACATACCCATTGAGGTGTGGAATTGCATTGTTTATGCACATACAATAGGGTGTAAAAAGATACCTCCATTAACAACTTATATATACTTATAGTTTACACTACATTCCTGTTGACTGCAGTTATATATCCCCTACATGTATTATTACACTAGGCAATGTCCGTTAAATTGTGAAATGGGTTTTGCTAGCTCTTTATATACCTGACCTGTATCTGACATACAAACTGTCCAGGATGCAGATGTTACTGCTACGTATTTATATATTTCATTTATATTTACATATCTACATATCTGGATGTGTTCAGGTGACATTATCATGTATATTTTAACAGCCCCCTACATTTCTAGCAGCACACTGAAATTTCTAGGAAACACAATAACAAGCTACTCATGTGCCAGATTAACCTGTACATGCCGGCCATGAACCAACAGTTGAGGACTGTATATATGCTTAACAGCTACTGGCACTCCCTTCATCCACTTTATATGGGCTTACCCATGTGTGGGTTGACTGCACTTAATACAACAGTTCTATTTCTATAATGCAAGGGTACAACAACATATCAAAGAAAGTGACATGGACACACTCCAGGAATTGTACCTTTATTAATTACATTACACACTTTTCTAGTGGCTCTCTCATTTATTTGATATATCAGTGCATGCAGAGGACTTTTATTCAAGATGTATTATACCTTTATTAATGGGTTACAACACCTTTTCACACTGTCTCACTTATTTTATATAACAGTACATGCAGAGAAGTTATTCAAGACTTATTATACCTTTATTAATGGGTTACAACACTCTTTTTCAGGCTCTCTTACTTCTTTTATATAACAAAACATGCAGAATAATTACTAACCTGCAGCTGGAAGTAAATGAAGGGATATTGAGACATACCTATCCATAATATAGACTACAATAGCAATTCTTACATACTTCATTCCATGGCTACATACTCAGTAGTGGGGCATTTTCCATTTCATGGGCCTCCTGTACCCACTGGTTCAGTCGGTCCTCCTTGCGTCTCTTCAGGTCTGAGTAGTGGTGTCTGACCTGCTCACCATTCCGAGGGATGCCTGTGGCACTGGTGAGATCATGTGCTAGAAAGTTCCAGGCTTCCGCTTTGTACTCAGTGCCTTGAAACTGGCCCTGCAGGAGTCTTGCATCATGATGATGGACGAGAAGCCAAACCATTACTTTTGACTCCTCAATGCCCCACCGTTGCACTCGAAAATGAGAACCCTCTCCAACACCGGCCATACTGACTGCAGATGGGAGCTACAACCAGTTATGGCAATTATTCCCACCTTTGGAGCGTAAATATGCATCATTTCTCGCACTTATTTGTGATTGGCCGGTTTTGAAAAATCTCAGCTAAAAGCAAACCTGTTTAGCAATGGGTAAACTTCCATTGATATATATGAGTGTGTTAGAAGAGCCTCCATACGTAAAGCTGTTATGGCTTAGTGGTTTAGTACTGTGATTATGGTGCACAGTATCCTGGGTTCGAGGCCTGTCATTGCTTTTTATTTTACTACTGGCCAGACCGGCTAGGAGATGTGGCTGTGTTTAGCCGACTTTGCTCAACTTTGCCCAATGTTGCTCGACTTTGCTCTACGTTGCCCGACGTTGCCAGATGTTGTGCTAGTTAGCGCGGTGTGCAGCTCCGAGCAAACATGTTTTGTTTGCGCTAGTTGGCGCGGTGCGCATCTCTGCACAAAGCCATCGCGCTAGTTAATGCAGTGCTAAGCTATGAACACTTATACTTAACTGTGCTTAATACTAGTAAACTTTACTTAGCGGTGCTTTACATTGCTTAAGATACGTTACTTATGCATTTATCAGTATGCATGACCATTTCACCTTCTTTTATATATATATATATATATATATATATATATATATATATATATATATATATATATATATATATAATATTGTCCACTACTACATAGGCCATTTCAATGTATTTTACTAAAATTTAAAAGGTAAATGTCAGGAATTATTTTTATGCACATAAACTCAAACCAGGAATGCCTCCTCTTTGTGCGAAGGCTCTACCACGACACTATTGCTGTTTGGCTTAATTAGCATATAAGTAGTTTATTATCCTCTTCGATGTCTAAACT
Organism: Protopterus annectens; assembly: GCF_019279795.1. Taxonomy (NCBI): domain Eukaryota; kingdom Metazoa; phylum Chordata; order Ceratodontiformes; family Protopteridae; genus Protopterus; species Protopterus annectens. The sequence goes on from NC_056733.1 coordinate 1,380,690,715, forward strand.
GCTAACTGTAGCTAAGCAATGGGCAAACACGCGCAAACACGGGCAAATACGGGCAGCTATATTGGGAATAATAAAAAAAAAAAGGAAAGCTTTACATTTTAAAATTGTACAGGGATTTAGAATGTGGGGGAGTGTAGTGTTGGGTATGTAGACATTTGAGCGGACTCGCTCATTCCAGTTGACATTTGCAGTTTAGGCACATGCAGAGCCATGGATATTTGGACTGCTTGGCAGTCTGACATGCCCCCTGCACTCATGCACACTCCGTGTTAGCCTTAGAGTTGAGTCAGTGCACCCTCATGAATATGCATGACGTGCTGACATCATACTCTTAGGCTGCAGTTTCCGAGTAAGACTTATTAGTCTTATACAGAGGATTAGTGAATCCTGGCCTTCATTTATTTTATTTTATTTATTTATTTATTTATTTGCTGTTGTTTAACCAGGATAGTCCATTGGGCCCAAAGAACCCGTTTTCAATGGAGTCCTGGGGAGAAAAGCTCCACATACAGATTATACAAAGATTATATTACACAATACATAAAATACAAAGATTAATTTCAATACATAGATTATATAGAGAAAAACATAAGTATCAAACAAAACAAGTAATAGAGGCAAAATATAAAAAGAAATAGTATTGTGTTTTTTTTTTTTTTTTTAATTACTTGGTACAAGTGAGGAGTTGAATGGTGGAAGCAAGCATGACTTTGCTAGCTGGGAATGGAAAAAGAAAGAGGAGTAGTGGTGGAAGTAGGGTAGGTTATGAAGGATGTGAGCAGGAGCATTCCCATGTGGATGTTAGATGAGAGTGTAGTAATTTTTTAAAGTGTGGGAGGCTAGCAATTGTATGGATGGATGGGGGAAGGGAGTTCCATTGGCGTGCTAGTGAGAAGGACAGGAGGTGTTGTCCTGGAGCGTGTATGGGTCTATAGACCTCTATGAGGTTTTGATTGTTAGATCTTAGAAGTCTTTGTGTTTGATGCATTTTAAAGGTAGTTGAAAGAGAGGGACAGTGTGCTGGCTGGAAGATGAGTTTATGTGCATAGGTGAGTTGAGTGTAGGAGAGGTAGTGGGGTAGCTCTAGCCAGTTGAGTTTTTGGAGAGGTTCACAGTGATGGGTAGATGATTTGCTGCTGGTTGCAAATCTGGCTATTTTATTGTAGCAAGATGATAGTTTGGATTTCAGAGAAGATTGTAGGCTTGTTAGAAGAGGGGCGCCATAGAGAAGGGAGGGAAGGAGAAATGTGGTAGAGAGGGTAATTTTGGTAGTAGAGGTGAGGAACCGATGGTGGCGGTAGAGCATGCCTAGTTTTTGATGTTTTTTTTTTATATTTAGGAGTAGATGGGAGTTGAATTTCAGCTTGTCATCAATTTGAATCCTGAGTAGTTTGGCTTCAGATACCAGCTCGAGACATGTATTGTTCTGGCTGGTGATGGAGAATAAATTTCTGTAAATTTCATCATATTTAAAATTCAAGGTCACTGAGAACCTTTGAAACAACATGCAGCCAATTAGTTAAAACAATCAATTAACTCATTAAAATACTTTAACGCTCCCATACAAAAATTCACCACAGTATTAGTTTAGTTCTTCCACATCCTAACTTACTATAGCATTATATAACATCATGTTTATTTTTCAGAAAAAGTTTGATGCTTACATCACTGCAGTATGTGATGTTTACCAATATCGAAACAATTACATTATATACAATGAGCAAAGTATCACTACAATGGACACAGTTATAACAAGGAATAGTGCCTATTTTATATATACCAGTGTTAAGATGCCTTTTATTACTAGCACCCTTATAACAAAGATATTGTTTTAAGTTCTTTTCTCTTTTGTTTTCAAAGTGTGGTCTTCTGATGTTATTAGAGACATAATTAGAAGGAATTGGATGATACTAAATTCCAGCCAAATGATTTGCGGTCTTATAGTAGAGAGGCTGCTTCTAAGGGCTAAGGTTGTAGTGGCACATTCTTCTACAATAGACTGACTATAACCCCTCAACACAAAATCTCTTTTTAATTGTTCAAAGGCTAACTGCAGACCATAATCCTTGTTATGTAACATGTTTGTAGGTTTTGATACATACATTATTTCCTGTGTTGTTCCTTGTTCAAACTGTTGTGTACTGTTCTCTTTTTATTTGTTATACAAGAGCATTTGATACAAACTTGTATGTAGCTTTTGTTTCTTAGTTTCCCATTAGAACATTATTTTTTTATTTACTGCATGTATACAACTGCATATCTAGTTTTAATAGGTTCATAGGTTCAAAGGTAGGTACTAGGCTATCAGCCTGAGGGCCTACATAAGACTAGCCAACAAGGTTCCCTGGCTTACAACACCCAAGAAAGTTATTTTCCTGTGCCACTGTCGAGCAGAGACACAGGAGTGATCCCCGGGGTGTATTTCCTATTTCCCATCCACTCATCAAGATTTTTCTTGAAGAGTGCTAATGAGGACCTTTGCTTGACATAGATGGGTAGCCTGTTCCAGAGTATGGGAAGTCTCTGGGACAGGAATTTATCCCTCCATCATGTCCTGTTTATTGTGGTGACAAGGTTTAGGTCCCTAGAGTGTGTAGCTCAGAAGGATTGGTATTTCTTTAGGTGTAGCATGTCCAACAGCTCTGGGTTTGACATAACTTTATATGTTAGGCAGAGATCACCTTGGAGTAGGCGATATGCTATGGAGTAAAGCTGGAGTTTTTTAAGGCGGTCAGTGTAGGGCATTTGTTTGAGGCCAGTAATCCTCTTTGTGAGGTACTTCTGTGGCCTTTCCAGCTGCTGCAGATGTCTTGTGAGGTACATTCCAAAAGGGGCATTGTACTCTATAATGGGTCTAATGAGTGTCGAGTAGAGGGGAACAGTGACCTCTTTTTTCCTGGATGAGAACCCTTTTATGATGAGGTGTGCCACGTAGAAGGACTTCCTGACTACTGTGGCAATGTGACTATCAAAGGAGAGACTACTGTCCACCTGGGTCCCAAGGTCTCTTATCACACATTCGGTGTTAAGTAGATTGCTGCCTATGTGGTAGTTCATGGGTACAGAGTTTTTACCAAAGGGGATGACACTGCACTTTTTGGCATTGAGCTTGAGGCCATGGCTCTGACACCAGGCATCTGTCTCAGCGAGGTCCTTCTGTAGGATGTCCACATCATTTGGGGACTTGACTATGGCTCCTAGTTTGCAGTCATCTGTGAACTTCATTAGCCAGAGGCCTTCTGTGTTAGCCTGTACTTCAGAGAAGTAGATACCAAACAGGAGAGGTCCTAGGACTGAACCCTGTGGTACTCCACTTGTAACTGCTTTGAGGTCAGATTTGGAGTCTGCAACTTTTACAGTGTGGGTTCTGTCAGTGAGCCAGTTGGCAACCCATCTTGTGACATATGGATTTATACCTATTTTAGTGAGTTTAGCTATAATTTCAGAATGGGGGATGGTGTCAAAAGCCCTGGCAAGGTCAAGATAGGCTGTGTGAACCACCTTAACCTCATCTATGGCTTTGGTGACTGCCTCATAGAAGTCGATCAGGTTCAGGAGGCATGATCTGCCTTTCACAAACCTGAACTGGGTGGGATCCAGAGTTTGGAGGTTACCAATGTCTTTGTTTATGAGTTACATGATGATACATTCCATGGCCTTGCAGACCAGGCTCATCAAGCTAATAGGTCGATAGTTCCCGGGACCAGTGGTGGCTCCCCCTTTGTGGAGTGGGATAACTGTTGCTGTGCACCATTCAGTGGGCACAAAGCCTGATGTGAGGTTATTATTGAACATGTGCTTAAGTGGGGAGCCATTTCGTACTGAAGTTTGTGTAAAACGCAGCCTGGGATGTTGTCCAGTCCCATGGATGCTGTGTTTTTAGCTTTAGAGAGTGGAGTTTTTACCTGCGTAGTGATTGCAGGGACTCTGCATTCTCCCTGTATAGATATGGACCCTTTAGGAGGTGAGGGGGGGGTTAAAGTTAGCACTGAACCTATCTGCCAGGATGTTGGCAATATCAGTTGGTTCTGTAATTTTCATGCTGTTGTGCTGTAACCCAGAGCAGATCTGGGTGTTGCCATCGCGATTTTTGACATAGCTATAGAATGCTTTGTGGCTGTCCATAGAATTAGTGGCTATTTTGTTTTCATAGCTAGCTTTGGAGGATCTTATAAGGGATCTCAGCTTCTTACTGTGGCTGACCAGGGAGCTCCTCCACTCATGGGATTTTACTCTCTTTTGCAACAGTTTCTTCCTTCTTTTGTACAGTTTGTTTATGGCAGGGGACCACCAGATTGGCTTCCTTTTTTTGGAGGATAGCGTCTTGGTTCTGTTTGGGATAGCACGATCCATGCACTTGTGTAAGTGCTTATAGAGTGCATTTGTGTAGGATTCAGCAGTTGTAACTGTATTGTCCATCTGCATAGGTGTGTCATGAAGTTCACCACTTCTGTCTTAAGAAGCATGAAGTTGGCTTTGGAGAATTTTTTTACTCTGGTTTGTTTAATGGGGGGTGGGGGCAGGATGTGGATATCAAGGGTGATTAGCTTATGGTTGGATCGGACCAATGAGGAGTTGACTTCAGATGTGGAACACCAGTCAGTCATGTTGGTAATGACTAGGTCTAGGATATTGTTGCCCCTGGTGGGGGTGTGGATAAGTTGATACAGGGCATTGGAGTTTATGAATTCCAGAAAGTGTTGAGCTAAGGAGTTGGTACACAAGTAGTTTTCCCAGTTAATGGTGGGGTAGTTGAAGTCGCCATTATTAGGTTGTTTGGTTGAACCCTAATATTTTCCAGTACATCTAGAAAAGAGGAGTGGGAATCCAGGGGCATGGTGGGGGATCTGTAACAAGCTACAATTTGGATTGCAGTTTTGTCCAGAGTTAGTGGCACTTGGATAACCTCGGATGCATTATGCTGAGCAACTAGCCTGGAGGTGTGGATATCCTTAATGAATATGGGCACACCTCCGCCTTTGGTGTTTCGGTCTACGTTAAGTGGCTGAAAAGTGTGGTATGAGTTATAGCCTGTTAGTGCAGGGGTGCTCTCTGGAGCCTTGAGCCAGGTCTCAATCACTGCATAGATATCGATGTTCTCCATTTTAAGGAGTGCCTTGAGTGAGTGCATTTTGAGATTTAGACTTGTAGCATTGAGTAGCAATACCCTCAGTTTTTGCTTGCCCGGTCGAAATGTTGTGATGTTGCTTTTAGTGAGTGCAAAGCTTATGCATGACATTTATTAGGTTTTTATTTTTGTTACTCCTGTACATTCAAGCAAGTTTGTGATATTCTTTCTGCGTCTACATTTAATGCATTTATCTATGTTTATGGTCAGGTTTGAAGCAACATAATGTTTTTTTATGATTTATTACTGTGTTTGGAATAAGTTTAACAAATCTTTATATTTGATGATAGGAATATTGTTTTTATTGCTGTGTCTTTAACAAATGGTAGGCTGCTTTTATTGATCGAAAGGGTTTTTTTTATTAATGCCATCACATGATTGTTGACCTTTCTGTGATTGGTTGGGTTTTTATTTTAAATTGTACCTAGACTTTGTGTTCTGTCATGGTCTGATGAAGCAGAGGTTACTCTGCGAAAGTGATTACCTTCTGTTTTAATAAACGTACTTAAACTTATATATATATATATATATATATATATATATATATATATATATATATATATATATATATATATATATATATATATATATATATATAAATATATATACTTATATAGTGAGTTAAAGCTGTGTTTGGGAGGAGGTTTTGTTACTGTTTTGGATTTGACTGCTATGATTACTCCAACCTTAAGTGAGTGGTCTACTTTTTCTTTTCATAGTTTAGCATGTGTCTGAAATAAAACTTTTAAATACTGAGATACTAACTCATTAAGCACTAATTTATCTGATATAAGGATTAGGCAAAATCTCCAAGAGTTTGATACTTTCCCCTTGTGGATTAATACATTCTTATCATTCCAAATAGTTCTCTGGAGGTTTTACACCCTTCTCTTCTAAGGAGCTTTTTAAAATGCCTAACAGCAGTCAAGGGCCATTACTGATGGTAATAGCCTGTTGCACAAATAATGGATTATGCTCCATCTGTGAACATTAATTGGTCTTATTTGTACAACAGACTAATACTGCTCTTCTAAAGTGTGGCAGATGTCACTTCTCTGCTAGTATATATGAAAGCATTTAAAAAACTCCCTGATATGCAATACCAACTACATGGCCACCTTCTTTGTAGGAAAAAAATAGTATGTTCAGATGGATTTCTTCTAATAGGTGAAAACAAACAAGATATTTGCTTATGTAATAATGAAAATATAGTACACAACATGTACCCTTATTTTGTTTTCTCTGCAAGAAACAGAAAAAATATACAAATATTCTCTTTTACAGACACACACACACTCATGCAGATGCACAACACACAGACACACACACACACACACACACACACACACACACACACACACACACACATTCTCTGATTTGTAATGCAGTGTTGATAAAAGAAAAGCATCTTTGCTGTGTGCTCCTACTAATAATATATATGAATGATTTTGGAAACACTCATGCAATGGGATCAGGAGTCAAAATATTATTAGAAAAGTAATATATTGAATGAAACTAAAATAATATAATACGTCATACTTTCCCATCAAAACTTTGCATACATCATGCATTACCTTAATTAACAATATACAGATTATTTGTGGTATTTAGGTAATCCAAAAAGGTACTTTAACCATCTGAAAAGAACTCTGCCTGAGTGTGTTCTGCTTCATTCAGTGAAAAGCATGCCTAAATCAATATCTCTTGAAAACTGGCATGTTAAAAGAAACTGGGACAAATCCAAACCAAAGTAGATACTTCTTTAGCCAAGAGCCTAGTTAACATAAGACACATGCAAAATGAGCAGATAAGAGAGCAAGAAATGGGAATTTGTAAATTTAACCTCAAAAGAGCTTCTATTGATTAGACCAAATGCAGAACTGAATTTCTAGCTGGGAGGATGGGCAAGACAGCATCTGTTCACCAAGATGAAATGGTACCAGAAGAACAAACTACTTAACAGTTAAGAAAGCTTGTTAGTGAAACCCCGATGACCTTCAATTATAACAATGATTGCCAGGGTAGAATACTGCTATTTAATAACAATAACAAGTGTGAAGGCAATCTTGAAAACATAGAGATATTGTATAAAGGTGGAAAGGGTCAGCTTCCTTTGGCTCTTTTTGCACTTCTGTTGTAAATGATTAGTAGCAAAATACAAATTAGGTGGAAACAGTGTAGCGATACATTGTCAAGATAAGTTAGTGGTTCATGATTCATATCTTTTGAACTATATACATTGCCCACAGGTTTTCTTATTTATTTATGTATGTATATATTCACACATTCCTTTATTTATTTGTTTGTTTATTTATTTATGTATAGGTTCATAGGTGCTTACTAGGCTAACGACCACAATGGCCTTTTTAAGTCTAGCCATGCATCCCAAATCTCTGACAAGTTCTGATACCCTTGATAAGTGTAAGCATGGGATTGGTAGATGAACCATTACAGGTTATCTGAATCCATTAGAGACATAGGTGCCAAACCAGGGACAAATTGTTTCCCATCCAACAAGCTGCACTTGAATTGGGTTAAGGAGGAACTCTGCTTCACGTCGATGGGGAGCCTGTTCCATAGACAGGGCCTGTGTCTCCAGTAGGTCTTATTTATATTATAGTCTTTTTACAATGGGTAATTCTGGTGCTGTTTTTTTCTAGGGATGCAGGAGGTCCATCAGAGTGGGGTCTGACAATGCCCTGTATGCTAGGCATAGATCTCCCCACAAAAGCTTGAAGGAGACAGAATACAGGTATAGGGCCTTGAGGCAATCTGCACAGAACATTTTACTTACACCCTGTATATTTTTAGTGAGGAACCTCCGTCGACGTTCCAATTGTTAGATATGTCTAGTAAGGTACATACCAAAGGGGGCATTGTGCTCGGTGATAGGTCTGATGAATGCCGAATACAGTGAAACAACGACTTCCTTGGACTTAGATGCCATACCTTTGTTTATAAGTTGTGCAACATAGAATGATTTCCTCACCAATGTAGGCATGTGATGATCAAAGGCTAGATTACTATCTATGTGTGTCCTTAAGTCCCTGTCTTCTGGGTCAACTCTAAGGGGTATGTTGTCAATATGATAGTTACCAGGGATGAATTACTTCCCAAAGGATACTATTATGCATTTCTTGGCATTTAGTTTTAGTCCATGGCTCTGACACCAGCTGTCTGCCTGTGCCAGCTCCTCCTGGAGAACATTTGTGTCAGTGTGAGATTCAATGACAGCTCCTAATTTCCAGTCAACTGCAAATTTAGTCAGCCAGAGACCACTGACATTGGCCTTGACTTTTGAGAAGTAAATGCCTAAAGGAGCATTCCAAGGACTGATTTATTTACTTACTTACTTATTTGTTTATTGAGCAGCTATACTGACATTTTGCAGAGGCCCAAATGCTTTCAATTTTTAATAAATACTTTGTATTAATAAATACTTTATATGCATATCAATTTATGACCTGGGTAATAGCTGCATAGTACCAGCTATAGCTGCACACCCACCTGGTAGTCAAATGAAGTAAACAATTAAGTAAACAAGTAACTAGGATAATGAAATAAGGCATGCAACTGGAATCATACATGAAATTCAATGGAAAAAAATGAATGAACAGTTATGCCAGTAAAATATATGTACAATAAACAGGAGAGCAAGTTATTGGACTTTGAGAAAAGATTTCAGAACTAGGACAATCATCTTCCAGAAGTGCAGGAGAAATCAAATCCCTCTAGACTAAGTATATCAATACAGAATGCATTTCCGGTATATACAGATAATCCGTCACAAACTAGGAAGTTTGCAATCTTAATTTATTATTTTTCATTGACTAGACAGCAACAAGTAACTAAAGACTCCCATTTGACAGCTGTGAAATTGAACAAATTCCATACAATATGATTAAATCTTTTAGACTGCAATAAAAAATAAGACGGATAAGGTCAGGCAGAGCAGACACTACATTTTTTACAGACATTCAATTAGAATTATTAAAAAAGTGCTGATAATTTCCTTCAATAAGGATGATACTGTAGGGTTAAAAATAAAAATATGGTGCTATGCATTTCAAGGGTAGAGATAATTTGGTATGATATTCCATTGTGGCTCAGTTAATCAGAGGAATGATGACTTGAGCCTATAGCACTGGGTAAACTTTCACCCGGATTCTCGTTTGCATTACCTCTTAAATTAGAACATTGATGACTGTAAATTAAGAATTATTTTATTGAGTGACAAAGTAGTTATTGTTGCCTCCCATGACTTAGTTTTCTATTTCACTTCTGGTCTGGGATAGTTTCTGTGAGGACTGCATGTTGTCTGTGTGTCAGGGTATTTTTTTAATGGTCCTCCAGTTCCCTTCGATATCCAAAGATATGGCATGGATGAATTGCTTTTCTCCCATAGTGGTATGATCAGTAAGTATGTATGTATGTGTGACTGCATCCTGTTATAAAATGGCATCCCCCTCTCAGGATTAGTTTCCTGGTGTGGGTTTCTTCAGTGCTAGCAGTCAGTCTTGCTCTACCAAAACACTGATCTGGACAAAGCTGCTATGACAGAGTAGTTGAGTGAATGAGTTTGTTATTTGTTTTTATATTTTTTAAATAGTATGTTCATTTGTTGTTTATTTATTTTAATCTATATATATAAATGTGACACATTACTACAATGCAAACATATTTATAGAATGCAAGAATGAGAAGCAGGTTACAAAGGGGAAAAATTGCTTGCCAGCAGAAACTGTGTTGAGTTAGCCTAGTGCTGTGTCAATAAGTGTCAGTGGAATGCACTCAGGTTTTAAATAACGTATTTGGATATATCAGTAGATGAAAGAAAACTAAAATATCTTGTCTATAAGAAATGTATTTTTTATTAAACAAATTGAAACTATTACATGCAAAAAGAAAAAAATGATGGCAAATGATGTAATCAGCCCATAAAACTGGGGTATATGTAGTATGTATAAAGGAGTGACTCAACTGACATAGCTCAGTATTATACTGGCATAAAGGGAAGAGTTCCTCTGGTAATTTTATATATAGGAAAAGATTGTTGCACATTAATTAGATGCACCTTTTGTTTATTAACAGGTAACTGGAAAAGAGTTCTGGTTATCTTCTTTGTATAAATTAAAAAGAAGTCAACAAATGAGCCAATTCAACTACCAGAGAACTCCAAATAAAAAATATATGCATATGTGTGTATGTGTGTGTGTATATATATATATATATATATATATATATATATATATATATATAATATGAAACAAAGAAAAACCTAAGGCAATGTTTACTGATGTTCAGAAAGGTAAGTCCTTTCATCCTAATCTCAATAACACTAATCTAAGAAGGTCTAAACCTTTGCTAGATGCCATCATATAGTTAAGCTGCTGCAGATTCAGCACAATTCTAGTGCCATTTTAGTGAAATTTTAACTTTTGCATGAATTGCAGAAACCGTTTCATATGTGTTACAGGAAAAAAATGGATCTCAGTGGATGGGGTTACTGTGACTATTTTTGTTGGCCACCCTAGAATGTCTTAAAGCAAATGTAGTCTTTTTCTACATATCAGAAGATTGTTATGTAAGGATTTAAGAAAATAATGAAACACACAATTCTTACCCTAGCACAATTGAATATTGAATGGAATAAGATGACATAATATTTTGACTCACTAGATGCAACTAGAACTGAGCAAATCTCTTTGAGAGTTGTTTCTGAAAATGTAATGGGCTTGATTTCAAAAGAAATGCTTTCAGTGTAAATCTGCCCTGATTCTGAAAGGCTTGTTGTCAGTGTAGATGACTTACTTTGATATAAGGCCTATCTATAAACAGGCTTACTATGAGAACCAGATTCCAAAACACCTGCTCTCAGCCTGCTCTCTGCGTAAGTGGTAATTTAAAAAGAGAACGTGCTTTCAACATTGGTTTCAATGGTACTTTATCATTAAGTCCTGACCCTGTATCTGCTCTTAATCTAATTCATGGTTATGCTACAAGATGGTGAGGGGGCAAAGACACAGAACTATCACTAAGCACCTGCATGATTCCCTGATAATGGTTCATAGTGTAAAGGACAGCACTGTTGCAGAATCAAGTCTCAAGGAGTTGAAGCCCAGATAATCTCCTTTCATGGAGCAGTAGTGTTACCTTCACTACACTTAGTCTGGCCATGAGCTACTAGGATATAATCTCGATTGCAAGAAAAGTTGAACACAGGAGAATTTTCTCCTCACAGTAATCATCATACACACAAAACAATTTGAAAACCTAAACACACTCCTACAAGCCTGCTACTACATCTCCAACCACTTAACAATGGAATCAAGGAATGTCCTAGTCAAAAGTGTACTGCTTTACCAGCTAGGATACCCCATAATAGATATACACTCTATAAAATATCAATATACTACAAAGTTGAGCAAAATATGTAGGTTTTTTAGACTGTCATCCAACTAAGAACATTACTGTGAAACATTAAAAAGGACTAAGTGTCTTGCCATAGTTGCTTAAACTGTTCTTTTGCTATCCTTGACCTTCAAAATTCTTAGCAACATGTACTGCCCATTCCTTGCAAACAAACTTACTAGCAGAGATTCACACTACTAACTGTGAGACATAGACAATGGTACAATTCAAACAAACCAGAGGTGAGAAATGTTTCCAAAAAAAATTCTCCAGCCAACTGGAATCTCTTACCAAGCAATATAAGAAAATAAAATAAATACAATAACCTTAGGAAAAAATAATAAAAAGCATTTATTAAATAACAACAAACATAAGCACGGTAAACATGGTTTCTTCTCACAAACTTCCCCTCTTGGAACTGTCCTCTTAAAAAGTAACAATAAACTCACTAGGCTTTGGATCACTCAGTAAATAAATATATGTGTGTGTCTGTTTTTGTATATTTAAGATCAACAGTGCTACATGGATGGTGAATATTATAATGCTGGTAGTGTAGATAACATAAAAAGGTGGCAGTGTATTGCAATATTGAGTATATGCTCTTCCTCACTGTTGTGTATTGTAGTATTGAGTATACGCTCTTCCTCACTGTTGTTCGACCTTGGCATTGGTAAATATATTTAGAGGGGGTGTGGGGTGCAGAGGGGCTAGCCCCCTTCAGAAAGATAGACAGCATGTCTTATTTGTTATGTGGTATGTGTTATCAATAGCCCATGTAGCACTGATTATCTTAAAGACTGCTGATGTGCAGTTTTGACCTTTTAATGTCATGGATGTGCGTGTTGACAAATTTACTTTCAGATATTATTAAGGATATATATATATATATATATATATATATATATATTTTTTTTTTTAATATAGATACGTGAGTATGTATGTGTGTCTGTTGGTGTATATGGTTACATTCAAAAATACTGTCCAGAAGAAAGACTGCACAACCCACCTAAACACCAACATGATGATTCACTGCCAATTGCAAAGGGGAACAAATCAAATTTCTCTTTGTGATCACTTCTATAAAGTTTTTCATTTTAAATACACCCATCACCCCTTCTCCATTTCTTTCATTTTTTGGGGGGTTTATTATTTAACATTACAACTGGGAAAATAAATTACTTTGATTACTGCTGCAAATCCATTTACCAAATAACCAGTATAATGTTCACTTCTGCATCACATCCCTCTAGAAGTGACACAAATATGCCATACTACAGCCATGTGTGTGTGTGTGTGTGTGTGTGTGTGTGTGTGTGTGTGTGTGTGTGTGTGTGTGTGTGTGTGTGTGTGTGTGTGTGTGTGTGTGTGTGTGTGTGTGTGTGTGTGTGTGTGCGCGCGCGTGTGTGTGTGTCTGTGTTTGTATCAATATTTGTGTCTGACCATATGTCTGTCATTATATTAATATATTGTTTCCATAATGTGCTATTTCTAAAAATGTTCTAATTTCAAATAAATCCAGACATAATATTTTCTTCATTTATTTATTTCACTTAAATGTAGAGCACTCCCTGGTGTTGAATGTTTCCCTCCACCCCAGTCCATGAACTGAACTTGGTGTTGTTATGGCACTTAAATATAGACTAATCCCCAGTGCTATAGTCATGTTTGGTAATTGATAACAGCCTTTTGGTCATGTACATTACCACAATATAGTAGCATCAGTCATGCAGATCTGCACAGGTGAGAAATTCCTTGAATTGCAAGTAGATGCCTTCCTGGAGGTGGTTCTGAGGGGGAAAGAGCACATGTCTGATTAGCATGTCTGTTACTCATGATTCATCATTAGGATTCAGAATGGACATAAATCCAGTCCATGTTAGGGCCATTGCTGAATATGAAAAGTGTGCCATGACATGTACACAAAGGTATACATATTGTGGTTCCTTTGTGAATTCTCCATAAACTAACTTAATACATAAAGAATTAAATATAGAAATATAAAAGATTATAAATAAACAAATATATGCAGAGGCCTAGAGAGATAAAACAAAGATAAGCAATGAAAAGTGGGCATGTCCTCTCTCACCACATACATAAACCTTATCTTAGGCCTTCCTCTTTTCCTCTTACCTGGCAGCTTCATCCTTAACATTCTTCTCCCAATATATCCAGCATTCCTCCTCAGCACATGTCCAAACCAACGCAATCTTGCCTCCCTGGCTTTGTCTCCAAACTATCCAACCTGAGCTGACCCTCTAATATACTCATTTATAATCCTGTCCATCTTTGTCACATCCACTGTAAATCTTAACATCTTTAACTCTGCCACCTCCAGCTCTAAATGCTGTCTTTATATCAGTGCCACCATCTCCAACCCATATAACATAGCTGGTCTCACTACCATCTTGTAGACCTTCCCTTTCACTCTTACTGTTACCTATCTGCCACAAGTCACTTCTGACACTCTTCTCCACCAGCCCCACCTTGCCTACACTCTCTTCTTCACCTCTGTTCCACACTGATCATTACTCTGAACTCTTGATCCCAACTATTTAAACTTATCCAACTTCACCAGCTCTACTGTCTGCATTATCACTATTCCTCTGTTCTCCCTCTCATTCACACACATATCGTCTGTCTTAGTCCTGCTGACCTTCATTCCTCTCCACCCTAGAGCCTATCTCCACTTCTCCAGTGTCTCCTGAACCTGTTCCCTACTATCACTACAGATCACAATGTCATCTGCAAACATCATAGTCCACGGGGACTCCTGTCTGATCCCATCTGTCAACCTGTCCATCACCATTACAAATAAAAAAGGACTCAGAGCTGATCTTTGACCTTGAACATATCCATCACTCTCACCGCAGACCTCACCAGTGTCACACTACCCTTGTACATATCTTGTACCACTCTTACATACTTCTCTGACACTCCCGACTTCCTCATACAATACCACAACTCCACTCTATGCACCCTGTCATATGCTTTCTCTAAGTCCACAAGAACACAATGCAACTCCTTCTGACCTTCTCTATACTTCTCCATCAACACCCTCAGAGCAAACATTGCATCTGTAGTGCTCTTTCCTGGCATGAAACCATACTGCTGCTCACTAATTATCACCTCCCTTCTTAACCTAGCTTCCACTACTATTTCCCATAACTTCATGCAGTGGCTGATCAATCTTATCCCTCTGTAGTTACTACAGCTCTGCAAATCACCCTTATTCTTAAAAATTGGTACCAATATACTTCTTCTCCACTCCTCAGGCATCCTCTCACTTTCCAATATTTCATTAAACAATCTGGTTAAAAACCCCACTGCCATCTCTCATAAACACATCCATGCTTCCACAGGTATGTTATCTGGATCAACAGCCTTTCCACTCTTCATCCTCTTCATAGCTGTTCTTACTTTCTCCTTGCCAATCCATTGCACTTCCTGATTCATTATCCCCACATCATCCAACCTTGTCTCTCTCTCTCATTCTCTTCATTCATCAGCCCCTCATAGTACACTTTCCATCTGCTCAACACACTCTCCTCACTTGTGTGTACGTTTCCTTTGTTATATCACCCTAACCTGCTGCACATCTTTCCCAGCTTGGTCCCTCTGTCTAGCTATTGGTGCAGGTCCTTTTCTCCCTTCTTAGTGTCCAACCTTTCATAAACTCACCATATGCCTTATCCTTAGCTTTCACCACCTCTCTCCTCACCATACCTCTCATCTCCCTGTACTCCAGTGTAATTTCATCATCTCTCTGACAATCCCACTTCTTCTTCACCAACCTCATTCTCTGTATACTATTCTGTAATTCCTCATTCCACCACCAGGTCTCCTTGTCCTCTTTCCTCTATCCAGATGTCACACCAAGCACTTTTCTAGCTGTCTCCCTTACTGCCTCTGCTGTAGCTGCCCAGCTATCTGTTAACTCTTCACTGCCACCCAGTGCCTGCCTTAACTCTTTCCTGAACTCCACCTTACAGTTATCCTTTTTCAACTTCCACCATTTGATCCTTGACACTGCCCTCACTCTCCTCCTCTTCTTCTTGATCACCAACTTCATCCTACAGACAACCATCCTATGCTGTCTAACTACGCTTTCTCCTGTCACCACTTTGCAGTCTATAATTTCCTTCAAACTGGCCCTCTTTCTGTGAATAGCTACATATCTATCTTTCTAAGCATCTATCTATCTATCTATCTATCTATCTATCTATCTATCTATGTATCTATCTGTCTGTCTATCTATATTTAGCTATAGCTATAACGCTATATATAGATAAATATTCATATATACCCACATCTGGGTGCTCTGGTTACATCACTCAGAAATGGAAATTCTTTTAAAATTCATCAGGTACAAGTAGTACATTAGGTGTACTAAACTAAAGGGTATATAAGGCATTTACTATGAACAATGCACGTTATTTAGAAAGAGAAAACAGTGTTGTTAAAAAGTTGACTGATTTCAGCCAGTATGACAACTAGAGTGATATATTATTTATCCATTGTCCCTAAAACGCTGGCATTCAGCCTCATTGTGAAGGTGTTCAGACAGACTTTGCCTGAATCCTATGAGAGACCATCATCAAACAGTACTCCCTTGTTTATAATCTGAATTGCACCCTGCTATGATCACCAACCATACTATTCCATATTTTAAGCATTCACTGCAGCAAGTGGGACAGTGGCCATAGTATAATACCCACTGTTGTTTGGTTCATTCATAAAATCTGATCTAACAGCATTTAATCATGTAGTCCCATATAAGAGATGTAATGATATCTTCATATGCTGTTTTTCCCATTAGTACTGCAGTAAAAGGCAGTATAGTCTAAAGGCAAAAAAAAAATACATGCATGTGTCTCCCCTTATCTTTTGAAAGAAACAGCTGCATATGAAAACACTGTGTGGTACAGTGCTTAGATTCATATATAATTAGTAGGCTAGCTGCCCCTGTGGGTCGGTTTTCCTTTCAAAGGTAAACATTTCACCTTGTATTGTGTGTTTGTGAGGTAAACACTTTAAACCATAATGCCAACCCCAAGCTAGATGGAGTAAATGATGTATCTGATTTCTCTTCCTGGAACAATAGCACAAAAAAGGAAAGACTGCAACATCTGCATACATTCAATAAGATCAGCATGAAGATATCCACCAGACACTATAAGAGCTTTAGAATTCATGCACAGAAAAAGAAAAAAAAATAAGAGGAAATAAGGCTGTACTGTTCAGTACAACAGCTACTAAAATTCTATGGACTGAGCAAAATTTACATATAGCCAGTAAAAGCAAACCTTAGTTATCAATTATATATGGTACCTGTAATGTGCAGAAAACATGCGAATCAAGAAAAAATGCACTTTCTAAATGTGAAAGTACAGGAATAAAATGAACACCAGGCCATTCTTCATATTATTAGCTTTCACTATGCTTCTATGGGAAAGATGAGTCCTACTAATTCGATAAAATATAATGGCAATTAATTCACTCCTTTCTTTGTACTGCTACAAAGCATCTTTTTCACAAAGACATAAACACTTCTCAATATGCATGGCTATTTCTGTGTAAAGTGTTCTTAGAATCGTTACATTCAGCAAAGCCTGATCTCTGACATACCCAGATCACATAATACCATCTGAATGAATAAACTGTGCATGGAAAAAGATTACTACCAAATCTCTTACAGTTGATATTGTCAAAGTGTACCCTTTGAACTTTGCAGTCTGTAATTACAGTATTCACATAAAGTCCAACATTGTTGTACCACTGCAGAATATCTGCAATATCCTTTCCAAGACCTTAATTTCAAACAATCTGCTTGAATGTCCCTAGCAAGGACATTTAAAACGTCTCCATAATTCAAAAGTGTCTAGTTCTTATAGACAACATTACTAAAAAAGATTTCTTTCTTTGAAAATGACGATGCAGCATTTACATGCTGTAGCATATGCCATTTCAGTCAGCTGCTTAATAACAACATTTTCAGAGTCAAAGGTGTTTGTTAGAGCCTCTATTAAAGCAAGTGTATATAGAAATACCAGTAGCAATACTGTGTCAGTGGTGCAACATATATCTCACTTGCTTTCAGTGCAGATGACTGTGGGTTCTGTATGTGGAGATGACTGTGGGTTCTATTCCCACACTGCGTAGATTGATTACTGACACTGCATTGTAGCAGAAGAGGGGTGCTGCACTCCTGAGTGTGCTGTCCTTCAAATGAGATATTGATCTGAGGCCCTGTCTGCTTCAGTTGTTGGTTGCTTAGGTGGATGTAAAAGATCGTATTGAAAAGAATTGATGAATTTCCCTGATGAATCCTGATCCTATTGAAAAGAATTGGGGAAGTTCCCTGATGCCTTGCCTTAATTTCCCTTGTAGAATAAGTACCATCTTCGGTCTTCCTGAAAACAGAATAATATCCTTGTGGAACTAACTTGGTTGATAAATGTGAAATAAATAAAACAAAGCATTTACAGCAATACGACATTGCACAAAGCAATCAGTATGTATATCATTACAGCTATAAGCGATGCCTGACAATTATTACCCATTTATGCCACTACAAGTTCAGGATGATGCATTCAATTACATTGGAGCTGTAATGCTTTCCTTGCAGAATCAGATGACTCTGTATTGCTAAGTTGACGTGCAGTTCAATGCCACCATTCTTTCTTGCAATGTCAGCCATGCTGTGCTCGAAGTCATGAAACTTAGATGAACCACAATAATTCTGGGTTATATGGGCAGTAGTTTCAGAAGGTACAGAACACTCAGTACAGCCTCAAGCTGTACCTCTGTCTCTCATGTTTCTGCCTCAACTCATAAGCATATCATATTGATATAAATGTACAGACAATGCAGATATAACACTAATAAAAGTGAATACCTTTCCATATGCAGAGATAATAATGTGAAGACAGTTGTTTAAACTAATGGATTTCACAAGGCAATAACACTGAAACATGTTATGGGATATGTCCTTGAGTGCAAGGATAAAACAGACTCTGTGGACTAATTCAAAAAAGCTTAAATCCGTGACTGCACATAAATCCCATTTTCTGTAGCTCACCATTCTAGCTCCCCAGCTATGGTGATTTGTATAAATAGCTTGGAGAATAGTATTTCCAATACACTGACATAGTTGGGGGTATTAATGTCAACGACTGAGTAGCATGGCCATTTGGAATAATGTGTATGGCTTTGCTGCTATGAACAAGGTACAAGGTTTAATCCTGATCTCCATCCATTGTTTGTGTGGAGTTTGCATGTTCTGCCCTTGTCTCTGTGGGGGTCTCTCTCACCTCCCAAAAACAAGCTGAGTGTTACCACCTCAAAGTCACCCAAGAATGGAGTCATGGGCAGCAGCACAGATTGTAGATGGTGTCTATCAGGTTAAGAGTAGTATAGACCCACTACTTTGGGCACTAACTGTGGTTCTCAGCATCCTGTAGATGATGTAAAAATTTACTCTAGGTTATTGGGTCATAGTGACTAATGTTGCCAAAGAATGGGCAGGGGTATTTACCAGTGATAGCTGAACCATACTTAAACTTCGGTTACCTGGGATAGCTCTGTTGAGCAAAAGAGGGATGTAAAATGCAATGAACTTGCCAAACATGAACTAATGATTGCCACACTCAATATAGGTTCTATTATAGGACAGAACTTAGAAGTGAA